>NW_006300367.1:4324538-4328146 GCF_000327345.1 Myotis davidii
TAGGGGGCCTCATCTACAGTGCATTCTACATAATAAAAAGCTAATATGTAATTGACTGAATGCTAGAATGACCGGTCACTATGATGTGTGCTTACCACCAGAGGGCAGACATCCATTGCAGGAGCTTCCCCCTGGTGGTGGTTAGATTCCCACAGGGGGAGCGCCGCTCAGCCAGAAGCCGGGCTCAAGGCTGGTGAGCGCAGCAGCGGTGACGGGAGCCTCTCCCGCCTTCACTGCAGGCAGGTGGTAAGGAATGAGGGTCCTGGACTGTGAGAGCCCTGGACTGCTAGGGGGATGTCGGACTGCTGGGGGAGATCAGGCACCAACAAGCAGGCGGACATCCCCTGAAGAAGGATGTAGGCTGGGCTGAGGGACGACCCCCCCCAAGTGCATGAATATCCTATATAATAAAGTGGAAAATATGCAAATTGACCATCACTCCGTCACAAAGATGGCTGCAACCACAGCTGAGGCCAAGTTCCCACAATGAGCTTAAGGAACAATCAGCAGAGACCTGAAGCTTCATGCCCCCCCAACCCCCATGGGGCTGACGGGGGACCTCAAGCCACGCCCCCTGCCTGGTGCCAGGCTGGGGGACCTCAGGCCATGCCACCCACTCAGTGGGACTTGACAGGGGACCTCAGGCCATGCCCCCTGCCCTGGTGCCAGGCTGGGGGACCTCAGGCAGTGCCACCCGCTCGGTGGGGCTTGACGGGGGACCTCAGGCCATGCCCCCCGCCCCGGCACCAGGTCAGGGGACCTGAGGCTATGTCTCCCAATCTGGCAGGATTTCACAGGGGACCTCAAGGTGCGCCACCCTCCCCGGTGCAGGGCCAAGGGACCTCAGGATGTTCCCTCCACCCTGGCACCAGGCCGGGGGACCTGAGGCCGTGCCCCCCACCCCAGCACCAGTCCAGGAGACCTGAGGCTGCACCCCCTGCCCAGAAGGGCTTGACAGGGGACCTCAAGGTGCAACTCCCATCCTGGTGCTGGGCCGGGAATCTCAGGCTGCTCCCCCAGCCCCAGTGCCAGGCCAGAGGAACTCAGGCTGTGCCCCCGGTCCTGGTGTAGTCTGGGGGACCTCAGGCCACGCCCTCTGCCCCAGCAGGGCTTGATGGGGGACCTCAGGACATGCCCCCATCCAAGCACTGGGCCAGGGGATCTGAGACCACACCCCTCTCCCAGTGGAACTGGATGGGGGACCTCAAGGTGTGCCCCCTGCCCTGGTATTGGGCTGGGGGACCTCAGGCCGTACCCCCCACCCCAGCGCCAAGCCAGAGACCTCAGGCCATGCCCCCCACCCAGCAGGGCTTTTGGCCTTTAGCTTTTGGCCTTTAGCTTTTGGCCTCAGCTCCTGTGGTTACCTGCCTTTCTTCACCTTTAGCTTTTGGCCTCATCTCTCCTTTTCTCCTTGCCCCCAAGGAAGCTTCTTTCTAGAAAAACAAAACAAAACACAGTAAGTCCCTGATCTCAGGCCACACCCCCACTGGCACCAGGCTGGGGGATGGAAGGCTGCTCCCCCCCCAGTGGGGCTTGATGGGGGACCTCAGGCTCTCCAAAGCCTCACCCTGCACTCAGAGTTCGAGACTTCCTAATGCATTAAGTTCTCTCAAACAAGCTTCCTGCTGTTGTAATACCCACCCTCCCGATGATGCTCTGATCCCTGGATTCTAATTTCTCCAACCCCCAGCCCTGGCACCAGGTCAAGGGACCTGAGGCTGTGCCCTCCACCCAGCAGTGCTTGACAAAGGTGGGACTGGCTGGGTCTGCTTCAAAGTCCTGTCTTCTCCTCTCTCCCTTGTCCCTACCTTCTGGGTACTTGGATAAGACTCAGCAACCCTTGAAATGGAGATAATAATGTGTGCCATGATGACCCGGGCTCTTTAAAAGTTTACTTGTTGATGAAAGTAAAGAGATGTGTAAGCTGCAAAGTGTGAATAAGCTGTGAGGTTCTTACCCAAGTGGAGCGTAATGAAGCAAGACATCTTGCTACATTTTTTCTAAATTCATCAGCCTTCCTACACCTTCAAAGAAATATAAACCTATCTCCATGTGCTTTGAGATGAACCAACTAGATTGCTTTGTATTTTTACCCATTAGACTGATACTTTGCTTACATCCCGTTTTTCTCCTTTTTTCTTGACATGTGATAAAGAACATGGAAGAGTAACTCTATTGTAATGACTTTTTTCTCATACCATCCAAAATAGCTCACTGCCTTCATCATTATGCAATTATAATAATTGAACACAGAGAATTGTATTTTATCTTTAATTGGCTATAAGTTTTAGTATTAGAAGTTTAATATACTTTTTTCCCAGATTCATTGCTATGTAGATTTTAGTAAGATACTTAAGTTGAAGCCATTTAAAACAGTGATTAAATGTTACACCGTTGACTCAGACCAACTAAAGTTTTGTTGTAAATTCAGAAACTGGCCACATTTCATCCCACACCACTAAGAGGAGTCTATTTTTCTCTAGTTTGACTCAGGGTTGGCCATGTGATGTGCTCTGGCAATGGATCATTACCCATCCTATATAATAAAAGGATAATATGCAAATCAACCAAATGGTGGAATGACAGGTCTCTATGACATGTACTGACCACCAGGGCAGATGCTCAATGCAGGAGTTGCCGCTGGTGGTTAGTGTATTCCCACAGGGGGAGCACCGCTCAGCCAGAAGCCGGGCTCAAGGCTGGTGAGCACCGCAGCAGTGATGGGAGCCTCTCCCACCTTCACTGTAGGCAGGTGGTAAGGAATGAGGGTCCTGGACTGTGAGAGCCCTGGACTGCAAGGGGGATGTCTGACTGATGGGGGAGATCAGGCCCCAGCCAGCAGGCAGACATCCCCTGAGGGGTCCCCGACTGCAACAGGGTGTAGGCTGGGCTGCGGGACGACCCCCCCACCCCCCAGTGCATGAATAAACTATATAATAAAGTGGGAGATATACAAATTGACCATCACTCCGCCACAAAGATGGCTGCAACCATAGCTGAGGCCGAGTTTCCACAATGAGCCTTAAGGAACAATCAGCAGAGAGCTGAGGCTGCATGCCCCCCCACCCCCCATGGGGCTGATGGGGGACCTCAGGCCATGCCCCCTGCCCCGGTGCCAGGCTGAGGTACCTCAGGCAGTGCCACCTGCTCAGTGGGGCTTGACGGGGGACCTCAGGCCATGCCCCCCGCCCCGGCACCACGTCAGGGACCTGAGGCTATGTCCCCCAATCTGGCGGGGCTTCACAGGGGACCTCAAGGTGCGCCACCTTCCCTGGTGCAGGGCCAGGGGACCTCAGGATGCTCCCTCCACCCTGGCGCCAGGCCGGGGGACCTGAGGCCGTGCCCCCCAACCCAGCACCAGGCCAGGAGACCTGAGGCTGCACCCCCTGCCCAGAAGTGCTTGACAGGGGACCTCAAGGTGCGACTCCCACCCTGGTGCTGGGCCGGGGAAACTCAGGCTGCTCCCCCAGCCCCAGTGCCAGACCAGAGGAACTCAGGCTGCGCCCCCTGCCCTGGTGTAGTCCGGGAGGCCTCAGGCCATGCCCTCCGCCCCAGCAGGGCTTGACGGGGGACCTCAGGACATGCCCCCCATCCCAGCACTGGGCCGG
>NW_006300367.1:4330344-4332857 GCF_000327345.1 Myotis davidii
AAGCTCTCACTGGTGCCAATCACCTGAGTGTATTTCAATCTGTCATTGTCGGTCATGAATTTGGTTGACACTTCTACTGTAGAGAATTGGTAAATAGAGTTATTAAAATATTTCTTCTAATTAACTTCCTTTCAATGAGTACAAATTCATGCACTGGCCATTAGTAATTTTATAAGCCTCCATGTCCTCATCTACACAAGACAAGAATAATTGTCACCTCTTAATTTCAACAAGTGGATTGGCATATAATCTGATGTATGGAAAGTCCACACAATTTTTAAGGAGTCTTAATGGTCCCCCAATCTGGCGGGGCTTCACAGGGGACCTCAAGGTGCGCCACCTTCCCTGGTGCAGGGCCAGGGGACCTCAGGATGCTCCCTCCACCCTGGCGCCAGGCCGGGGGACCTGAGGCCGTGCCCCCCAACCCAGCACCAGGCCAGGAGACCTGAGGCTGCACCCCCTGCCCAGAAGTGCTTGACAGGGGACCTCAAGGTGCGACTCCCACCCTGGTGCTGGGCCGGGGAAACTCAGGCTGCTCCCCCAGCCCCAGTGCCAGACCAGAGGAACTCAGGCTGCGCCCCCTGCCCTGGTGTAGTCCGGGAGGCCTCAGGCCATGCCCTCCGCCCCAGCAGGGCTTGACGGGGGACCTCAGGACATGCCCCCCATCCCAGCACTGGGCCGGGGGATCTGAGGCCACACCCCCCACCCAGCGGGACTTGATGGGGGACCTCAAGGTGTGCCCCCTGCCCTGGTACTGGGCTGGGGGACCTCATGCCATGCCCCCCACCCCAGCTCCAGGTGGGTCCCACTCCACCCCAGACCCTGACAAGAGGAAGATTTTCATATACATTTTACTAATTTTCTTTCATCTCTGACACTTCTATTATAGAGAAAGGGCAAATAGCAATATTAAAATATTTCCTCTAATTAATCCCCTTTTAATGTGCACAAATTTCATGCACCGGGCCACTAGTTGTATTATAATTATAGTCATGAAAAGTAATTGCTGGTGAGATTTCTCTGCTGCCAGTTGGGGAATGCTCCAGTAACCAGCAGGTGAAGAAGGTTGGGGAGCCTACTAGAGGATGGTAGATGGATTGGCCCATGGCTCTCACTGTTTAGCCAACTGCCACACATGAGGTCCTCCTAGACCACACAACCACTGACCAACCCACCATCAGACCACAGACACATAAGAAAGCCCCAAACTGCCCAGGTCACCAACAGAATGTTTAAACCAAAAGAATGGTTATTGTTTTAAGCCACTATGTTTTGGGTGGTTTGTATGCAGCAAAGGGAACAAGCACTTGTCTAGAAGTGGGTGCTATTGTTAAAGGCAAGCTCTAAAACACATGGCATTGACTGTGCAACTGGGCAGCCAATGGAGACTCTAGAGCAGTGGGGAAATGATTATCAAGGGTGGAAAACTTTAGTGTAGCCAAGGAAATCAATGATACTTTGTGAAATAAAGCATTTTGCAAAGTGGTTGCCTGGAGTAAATTGAAGAATAAAACAGGTACCTTACAACTTTTTTAATGTGGTTGAGGAGTTCTCCAAGTAGGATGTTGAAGTGTTACCTGCATACAGCCAAGTATACTAAAGTAACAGAGGAATGGACACTTGCTGGATTGGAAAACAGGACTGTTCTCATGCCTAGTCTCCCATGGTAAAAATTCTTAGAGTGAACAGATGAATTGGGCCAAGGACAAAACCTTGGGCTGTGGGTTCCTATATTATCATAGTGCCAAGCAGGTCCTTTCAGAAAGGCTCCTAAGAATTCTAAGGGTATGTGAGAATTCTAGTCCCAAAATAACTATTTGTAAGGCTACAAGAGGGAACCATGCCTCAAAAAATTTTGGACGTGGTTTTCAACAAATGGATTAGCATATAATCTGATGAATAGAAAGTCCACACAATTTTTACTAGTCTTAACGGCAAAAGGGCACTCAACTTGGATATTTACTGCTGTGTTGCTGACAATTACCTGAAAGAGAAGTTGGGGTGCTTCACTGGGCTGGAAAAATTTTAGTTAAATCAGAAAACAGTTTTAATTAAGCAAGTTTATTCTACATATATAAAAGACTAAGATGACTCATGCATGTGCAATACATATAAAGCTCTCACTGGTGCCAATCACCTGAGTGTATTTCAATCTGTCATTGTCGGTCATGAATTTGGTTGACACTTCTACTGTAGAGAATTGGTAAATAGAGTTATTAAAATATTTCTTCTAATTAACTTCCTTTCAATGTGCACGAATACATGCACCAGGCCATTAGTAATTTTATAAGCTTCCATTTCCTCATCTACACAAGACAATAATAATTGTCACCTCTTGATTTTAACAAGTGGATTGGCATATAATCTGATGTATAGAAAGTCCACACAATTTTTAAGGAGTCTTAATGGCAAAGGACAATCAACTTGGAAAAAGGAACTGATTTTGTTTGAAAACCAATGAAAATACCTGGAAGAAACAGGACTGACACATCTGAGTAGTTAGAGATCTACTG
>NW_006300367.1:4332889-4346143 GCF_000327345.1 Myotis davidii
CTGAAATTATCTCAGTTTCCTTCTCTATTCATTTTCAGAAGCCTCCAATCACTCCTCTTGCAAACCACACTTCTCTTGCAAACAACCACCATCACCAGTATCACCAAAATCCTCATCAAGGCATAGCCTTCAAAAGCATATATATATATACATATACACAAACATATACATACCCAAGAAAAGCCACAGGGAGTAATCAGTAGACCATTCTGAAGGAAGGAGCCAAGAAAGAGTAGAGGGAGAGCTCCCAGGATCACCTGGAAAACAGCCTTGAGAGCGACGCCTGACACTCACAGAATACTGCTGTGGTCACCACACGGGAAGCGCCAAGGAAGGTGTGTACATCTGTGGGCCATGTTGATCTACAAGAGCTTCCTGAAGGAGGGAAATTAGCAGAAATAATACCTTAAAGATAGGCATTGAAATAGCCATTCATCTCGTTTAATAATTATTTAATGAGTATCTGCTATGAGCCGGTGCTATACTGCAGAATGAGGGAAATGATAATAATACATCATAATATTAATAATCATGGCTTGTCTTTGTGCTGCATTTTGTAATCCACAATCCAGTTGGGAATGATAACGTGACCAACTACAGGGAAAGCAGGTAAAGGGATAGATGGGGATCGATTGAACACCTCTGCATTCCCAGGGCTGTGCTAGCACTGACAGAAACCACTCTCTGAGCTCTGCTCAGTTGCCATCCCGATTTGGGGTTGAGGAAAATTAAGTTAAGAGAGATGTTAGGTGACCTGAGCAAGTCACAGAACTTGTGCTGGTAGAGCTGGAAACTGAAGCAAGATCTGAGTTTCTTCAAAGCCATGCCCACATGGAAAAGTCAGAAGTGCAGTCGGGGTTCAAGTTGAACAGAGCCTTGGGGAAGGAGGAGAGAGGAGTAGGGATGCAGAGTGGAGGGAAGGGAGGGGGAGAGAGAGAAACAATTCAGAAGAAGGGTCCTGACTGTTTTCTACAGAATCCAAGCACACTCACCAGACGTCTCCCTTCCCGCTCAGGGCAGGGCTGCCAGTGGGACAGGTTAGCCTGGAGCACTTGTTCCAGCCCAAAGATGTTCTTTCCTATAACCACCAGTTAGCACCTGTCGTTTTCCTGGGCTAGTGGATGAGGATTGAGATTCTGGCAGGTGTGTGTGGCAATTCACTGAAGCCCTGCAGTTAGTGAGCGTGCTATTAGAGCAGAACTAACAGCTCACACTTGGAGTGGCTCCCTCTTGCATGACCAGACTCTCCCAGGGCCTGCACAGTGTGGTGTCCTGTGCCCCAGCACATTACCAGCTCCTGAGAGCTGGGAATTACTTGTGGGTTCCCTGGCCAGGGAGCAGAGCCCTTCATCCCTGAATAATCAGCGGATTTATTTTATTACTTGGGGAGTTTGTAAAGGACCGATTCCTTTTGCCCCTTCTCTTAGGCAATTCTCTGAGCCATCCGCTCAGCCTCACCACATTTGCCAGAATCTTGCTGCTGCAGAAGTTGGGGCATGCAAAGTTCCAGCTGGACCCAGATTGGAGATAGCCAGACTCCGGGCTCTGTGGGGAAAGCAGTGTTCTTGGCCATCTGCTGGGAATTAGAATATGGTTATTAGGAGGGATGCCCCCAGCAGGCACACAGGCCCTCCTGCTTCCTGTGTGCACAACTCGGCACCTGTAAGACTCCACTGCACTGATTTGCTTCCCTGTGAGCCTCCGTGCATGCAGCTGTGCCTCCTCCCATGTCAAAGACTCTGCATGCTTTAATTCCTGGACCAAACCCACACCCAGCGCCCTCCTCCAACTCCGCCCCTCACCCCCAACCCTGGGCAACATGACCTGAGCCAGCATGTGTTCACTTGCTTTCCCAACATCTGTTGTCCATTTTCCTGACCATGCACTTCGCTGTCCTTCAGGATCAGCCTTTCCCTCTCTCCGCTCCTGGTGTGTGCGGGCAGCAGGGTGGACCCTGGAAGTGGGAGTGGGCTTTCTAGTCCAGAGGAATTGGTCAGGCCCGGCACGTTACCCTGCTTGTACCAGGGAGAATAAAAGCAGGGCCTTTCCACAGTTATTAGGACAGAAGCTTTCTCCTTCCACAGAAGCTCTGAACTTGGCAGGATATAAGGCTGAGCTTTCTGTTATCATTTTTGCGATCACATACAGAGGATCTCACGAATGAAGAAGAAAACAGAAGGAAACAGACAGAGAGTGACAGACTGAATGACATTGTTTGAGCCTGTCGATCTGCCCCTTCCCAAAGCCATTACTCTTAACTCCTGGATGCAGTAGACTCTCTTCCTCTCTGGCATCGTTCGCGGGTACCTGGCTGCAGAACAAACCATCTCAAAACTCAGTGACATTGGACTCATCCTGCTTCACTTCCAAAATAATGGAACTACTGCAAACTACTCTGCTGGGCAATTAAACACCTGGTTCCTGAATTAGGAAGTGGCAACATGGCTCTGAGGGATTCCCTCTCATTCCCCGAGGATGGGAGAGCCTCTTGGAGTCTGGAAAAAAGACAGGAAACAAGCAAATGCTGGATGAATTAGCAGAAACAGATGACGACTCATCTGCCACCAAAGCCTCCCTGCATAGGCCTCATGACAGGAGCTCTGACTTCCCTCGGTAGCTGCAGCACTCAGGGCATCCTTGGATGGGGTACTAAGCAAGGGCGAACTGCGTGGAAGAACAGAGAAAAAGGAATGGCTGTGTGGATGCTCAGGGTTCACTTCCGGGCTACTACACATTGTCTCCTTCTGCAAGAAAGAGATCTACCCCAGAAAACCTTCCCTCCCTCCTCCAAAACACACACTAACACACACACACACACACACACACACACACACACACTAACACACACTCACACGCTCACCAACACACACACTCACATACACACACTCACACACCAATCCTTTAAAATCTTAGACCCTTCCCCTCAATTTCTTCTTAGGCAATTAGCTCATGAAAGGTTTCACTCCAAATGTTCACCCCCGGCCACTACAAACATTTGGGCAACCCTGATGGTCTCACATGATACCCACACCCTGTGTGCTGTGAGCAGAGCATGGAGAGAACTAGACTTCACATATATTGTAAAAACGGAGGGAGAGGAAGCTGTATTCATCAAATCACCAGTTAAGTTTCTTGCTGAGATATACATGTTCTTAATATTGAAGCAAATGCTAAGAGCCTGGAAATGTGATGTGACCTCAGAACATTTAAATGTTAGGGTTTATTTTGTAATTTTAAGCCAACAACTCTTCATTTTCTCTGCAGAATTTTTTTTAGTGTAATGTCTTTTCTTTTTTTTTCTTCTTCATTTTGCAGGAAGTCTAATTCTCTCTTCTCCACTGATCTTGGTTTATTGTTAAAAATGAAAGCCTTTCTTTAAAGTAGCCCTCCACCTTTTGTGCTGTGCTTAGGGGAAGAAACAAGAAAGATGGCTATAAAGAAAATGACGAGTGTGGTTGGCATGAGGTGGGAATGATTTAAAATCCTTTCATCCAATTGAGAGGGAAACCTGTGGTCCTTTGCAGCTGAACTCTCGGAAGCTGCACGGCACATAATTGGCGTCCGTGTGAGCATCTCATGCAGGAAAATGGTCCTTCCCGGAAGAAATGCTTGCCTTTGTGTTCTAAGGGCTTGAAAGGGACCAGCTCAGATGAACAATCCCCCCGCCCTTCCTCTTATTTGTGTTCCACTTTCTTATCCCCTGTGGAAAGGAAGCCTCGAATCAGAATAGCATATGGGGCAGTATTGCCCCTCCATTGACTTTATAGGTGTCCATTTGGGAAATACAGAGGCTTCTCCTGCAGGCATGAGGCGCTGCCACAGCTGAGCCACTGTGCGGCTGAGCAGGTACCCTGAGCAGCATGGTGCCCAGCCCTGGACCTGAGGTGTGCTCGGGGCGGGACAGAGCATGGACAGTCCATGAGTGGGGTTAAAACCAGGAAGTCTGCAAGCCCATCCTGTTTGAGATGGGGTTTTGAGAAGGGTGGTTTGAGGACCAGGTTGCCTGGGTTCCATTCTGGTTTGCTTCAGATTGCTTAATAAAATACAGGCTGCCCAGTTCAGTGTGAATTTCAGATAAACAATGAATTGCATGGGATGTAATTATACTAAAACTAGTGACCCAGTGCATGGATTTGTGCACATTGAAAGGAAATTAATTAGAAAGTGACTGGCAGGGTGGGAGTGGGGGAGACAGGCTGGACAAGCCCTGGAGCCAACCTCCCGCTGTCCCTCCCCAGCATCTGTGGAGTGAGCAGGGTCCCTCTGGCAGGTGGGGTCCCTTGGCCTGGTCTGCGGGGATTGGGCCGAAACCAGCTCTCCAACATCCCCTGAGGGGTCCTAGAGTGCGAGAGGGAACTCTGCAAAGTTGCTGTTGTACGGGGTGTGGAACACAAATGCAAGTGTGCAGTAAACCAGATTTGGGGCCAACCATGCCAGAGCAACAGCATAACCCATGGCCAAAGGTGGAATCACATGGCCCCATGAGGAATTGGGCTCCCTCCTCTCTGGTTTCAGGGTGTGTCACCAAGAACCTACACTGCCAAGTCACTGCAGCTTGGCAGCTCCTGTGTTGAGTATCTGCCCCCTGGTGGTCAGTGCATGTCATAGCAACCAGTCATATGGTAGGAGGAACACTTAGCATATTAACCTTTTATATATATAGATGTCATATGTTGTTATAAAAGTTATATGGCAAAGTCAAGCAATTCTAATTTTGCCATGTACTTACTATATGACTTTAACTTCTCCAAGCTTTTATTTTATCACTGGGATAATACTATCCCTCAATACAGATAATAATAATAACACTAGGATTGCTATGATGATTAAATTAGTTAATATTTCTAAAGTAGTGGTTGTTAAGCCAACCACAGTCACTCATGGGACTCTCAAAAGTGGTTTGTACTGGATGAAAACAAATGCATTAACTTCAATTATTATGAAGGGACAGGCAGAAAGTGGGGCTAGGAAGATTCTTTAATCTGTCTGAAGTTTTATCTTTTTTTAAAAAAAATATATATATATATACTAGAGGCCCAAGGTCACATGAAAATTCACTGCCAGCAGGGTTGAGGGGACTGGGGGACTCTGGTGCCTGCCACCCCCTCCTCACCCCCGGCGGGTCTGAGGGGCCTGGGTGCCACCATCTTGTGGCTGTGGGCACCACCATCTTTTGTGAGGGTGTGGCAGTCAATTAGTATATTACCTCTTTATTATATAGGATATTTGTATTGATTTCATAGAGGAAGGGAGAGGAAGAGAGAGATAGAAACATCTATGATGAAAGAGAATCATTGAATCACTGCCTCCTGCATAGCCCACACTAGGGATCGAGCACCAGGGCATGCGCCCTAATGGGAAGTGAACCATGACCTCCTGGTTCATAGGTCGATGCTCAACCACTGGGCCACACTGGTAGGGCTGATGTTTTGTCTTTTCAGGGTGGAAGTAGAAACAGAGGAGAAAAAGCAGAGATATTCTTGGGTTAAGTGGTGCCTATGGCCATTCAGTCTGGTTCTTCCCCAAGGCCACACAGCATCCTGTGCCTGGTTGCAGAACCTGAATTGGTTGGAGCTGTGAGGACCATAATGCAACTCGTCTCAGCTTCTCTAATCCCCTGTGCTGGTGCAGTGGCATGGTTAACCCCTGACTTTTCCTGAGCTACGCCTTCAAGTTAGTAACATGGCTGGGCCCTTTTCCTAGGCGTGGGCAAAGTACAAGTGGATAGTTGAGGTGCAGGTGCAGTGCCATGTGGAGGGGCATTGTAGGATCATCAAGAAGAATAAACACCTGTCAAAAGCCAGAAGGGACAACAAGACAGGAACAGAGGATGGGCAGCCTCTTCAGGAGCCAGGAGACCACAGCCAGGCAAGGGGCAGCACACCGACAGACCCGTGATTTCCAGCTGCGTCCTCAGTGCTGACCCCAGCGAGGGGCTCCAGCCATTGCCGCTGCTCCCCACTGAGCTGGGCAGAAGCCTGCAGGTCCAGCGTCTCATCGGCCATTACTGACCAAACTGCCAGGCCCGTCTTTGTGTTCATTATTTTGCATTTCTCTTTCCATTGCTTTCTGGGTGGGCTGTGCTTTTCCTTCCTCCTCCCCTTTTGTTCCTTTGTCATGTCTGTCAGTCCTGAAAGGTAAGGGGCATCCTCAGACACCTCCTCACTGGTGTCCACAGACCTTCTCGCTTGCACTCTGGCAACTCCCCACTCTCCACCTCTGGGTGTGGAATGACCAGAAAATGTTCCTCATGTTCAGGTGGGACCATTCAGGCCATTGCAAAGGTCTCAGGGGTCCAGCACGTAGCAGCTTTCTCTGGGCCTCACTAGGGTGGTCAGTTGTGGTCCCCTCTCAGGTTTGAACCATTTGGTTCTCCTGAGCTCCACAAACATTGAATGAGCATCTACCTGAAGCCTGGCCCAGTGTCCAACATGCAATGTATCACCTGATACTAAACACTGGCTATATGCTACGCCTGTAAATTATTCTATCAGTTCATTTTCTTACAACAGATTTCCCTGATAGGTATAGTTATTAATCCTGTTTTACTGAGCCCAGTCTTATAGGAGGTCAGAAATAAAGAGGAGACTTCTAATTACTATATAGCATGAATATTTGGTCAAAAGAGAGTCTTAGTCCCACTTAATTAGCAGGCACTCTGCTAGATTCTGGAGCTTCCAGCCCATGGCACACACAGCCCCTCAGGAGGTCAATAGACAAGCAGGAACCACAGAAACAATTGTGTAGCACCCCCACCATTTGTGAGAGGACATGAGAGGTTAGGAGTGTCCCGCCTAACCTGTGGGGGACCTTTCTGGAACAAGGATTGCTCCAGTTCTCTAGTATGGACTCCATATTCTATCATTATCTCAAGTAGTTGTGGGTTTATAGATTCAGAAAGGCAGTTTTTACATGGAGTCTCTCTGTTTGCTACTGTCAGATGTTGTTCAGTGCTGGCGACAGCTGACAGCTTGACAGGCTGGATGCTGAGATGGCTCCCTCACTCACAGAGCCAGCCCAGGGGCTGTAGCAGAACAGCCAGCGCTGGCCATGCATCTCCACCTTTATGTGACTTCTCCATGTGCCGAGCTTGGGCTTCTTTACAGCACAGTGGGCTCAGGGACTCGAACATGGTGTCTGGCTTCCTCCAGAACAGTGTGCAGGGGGATCATGGTGGAAGGCATGGTGATCAGCCCCAGAAGCCACCCAAAGGATGTACGCCATGTCCCACTGGCTATAAGTGATCCCAGACCAACCCAAAGTTAAGGGGAGCTGCCTGGCATTCAAAAGGCATGAACACAGGAAAGGTGGTTTTTATCGGGGGTCCATTGAAAGTAGCTTCCACAGTGAGGGTGGGGGCCATGATGTATGTATGTGACAATAGAAGAACCGATGAGATCCTAAAGTAATTACAGTAAGAGTTGCTCCTGACTGAAGATCTACTCATGAGAAAATGGATACTTCATATGTGTTTACATATCAATATATTGTATATGTAATTTGAAATAATATATTTCTAATTATAACCATCTTACAAAGCAGACACCACAACTTGTGTTTTGAAAAGCAGGGATTCAGATTCAGAGAATATAAGTAGCTATGCCCAAGGCCTCGTGTCCTTGCATTGGCCACATTGGGATTTGTATAAAGATGAGGCTGACTTTTGACCCACATTCCAAGGTCACTGCTGCTTGGATAATCACCAGAGATTTCAGAAAGAAGGTGATGCTTTAACAGTGTCTTAAAAATACGTAAGAGTCTCCCTGAAAAAGAAGAAGAAAGGAAAATAGAAATAGGAAAAATGTACACAAAGTATTCTTGGGTTGAAAGCCTGCGATCTGCTCAGTATTGCTAACGTGCAGGACACAGGAAGGCAAGGACAGTCACTGAGGGCCATGGGCACCAAGGCAAGTACCTTTATCCTGCGGCAATGGAGAGTCACGGACTCATTCCCAGTGGGTGAGAAGTACACCTGGTCCTGGCTTGCCCTCCGACCGAAGAGGATCTAGGTCTCTCAGGAATCCATGTCCTTTTCTCAGCAGACAGAGGGACTCGCCTCTGCAGCTGGTGGCACAGACTGACCTCCTAGAACCTAGCTGACAGGAAATGTGCTTAGTCGCAGCTCCTTCTTCCATTCTTAGCACTGAGCCTGCCACATATTGGGAGACCAGTGAATGATGGAGGGCTGGGCAGATGGATGGATGGTGGATGCTGTAAATAAGCAAACTGTGCCACAACTACAGCTCTTAAGAAAGGCATCGTCCTTTCCTATGAAGCTAACAAGAGCGATCAACGGCCTCTGCTGACTGCCTCTGAGCTCACAGCCCACACTTCCTGCATCTCCATCTTACTTCCAGCTTGCATGGAGCGGTATGGCCTTGCTGTAACTGCTGCCTGTGCCAGTAGCCCAGATGTCCTGCAGGCTTTTCTCTTCCCTGTCTTCTCAGGATGTACAGCTGCAGTGGGCGATTACATTCACCGCCTATTTAACTACTGCTGTGACCTACGGGTGACCTTTCTCAAGTTGATATCCCCAAACCTGAACACACTCTTCATCATCACCTAGTGGAGCACTCCAACAGGAACTCGACTCCTCTGATCCCCGCCTTCCCTCCAGTGGGTTCTTCATCGCTGACTTAGTGCTACCACCATCAGGTAAGTTAGAAATCTGAGAGCTGGCCAGGCTTTCTTTTTACTCCATCACATAAAATGGTCACTGAGTCATGGGAAGTCCTGCCTCCTCGGGACCTCTTACATACGCCCTCTCCTTGCCAACCACGCTGCCAGGCCCCATGTCAGACTCTCCTCTTGCAGCTGTCTCTCAACTGATCTCTGCCTCCAGGCTCAGTTCCCATGGTTTATCTCCAAACTATCCCCGAAACATCCTTCTAAAAGGTGGGCTCTATCGTATCACTCTGAGATACAATAGTTTAATATAGTGATGAAGTTCAAACTCCAGAGCATCATTTGATGATATGTTTTTTGCTTCCTACATGTGTCCCATCACACACCACCCTACCGACATACATATCTGTTGGCTTGGGTCACCTGCATGTCCTCAGGCACACCCTCGCCTCAGCTCTAGTCCACTTTGCCTTCGAGGCTCTGTGTGCTCTGTCCTCTTAAATCCTGGGTGATGCCTACTCCTTCAAGGGAATACTTCAGCTGTGGAAATCAGTATTGCCACACCTCCGCTGCCCCACTTTATAACATTACAAAACTTTTAAATCAATTGAAAGCGGCTTCTACTATTCATTTGCCTTCCAGAGCCATCCTGAGGAATAAAGAAAAACACAGTCTAAAAGAATTACTCATCATAGAAGTCTACTCCTGAAACCTATGTGATTCTATTAACCAATGTCACCCCAATAAATTTAATAAAAATAAAAATGAATTACTGTCCCCACCTGTTCCTTAATCCTAAAATACTTACCCCATTCACTTACCTGCCCTTATAGAAAGGTATCTGTGACAGACTCATTAACCTTTCCGAAAAGCGATTTTAGTGTATGCAGGGAGCGGGAACACCAGAGGTGCCCAGAAAAGGGTATAAAAATGCAACTTTTGATAATATCACAGGTTTGTATGGGGCCACACCTGGCAGTTTCTCACCTCTAAATTTCTCACTTCTCAGTCCACAACTGAGCTTGCTTTGAATGTCAGGTGCTCTATGCTGTAAAATAAAAATGACCGAGCTGCAAACCACAGACATTCTGTGCACAAGGTAAATGATCTAATCATGGAATGGCCCAATCACTGGAAGTTTGTAAAGACACCCCTGTTGGCCTTTTGTCATTGCCCAGGCGGCCTCATTCCCGGCCCCTGTGTCCAAGGTCCTTTCTGCTTCAGTACGCCATCTAAGAAGAGAAACCCTAGGAAACTGGAATTTGGCAAAAGTAGATTACATGTCTCTGGAACTCCACTAGACACTATTTTTTGTGTAGTATCTCACTGAAACATCTCTCATTTGGAAGCATTTTTCCTGCTATTATTCACGTGATCGCAAAGTTCAGAGGTTCATTCTGCTGCGCCAGTCACGCTCCTCTGGCTTGCTCCCCGCATTCACAGAGCGCTCGCACCAACACGCCATGTCCTTCTACATTAGCTTTCTCCCAGCTTCAGCCACGAGGCTGTATTTAATTTCTGTTATTTGTAGGTCCTGGCTGTGAGTAATTTCAGGAAAACACCTTGTGTGTGCTATGAGAAGGCAGGTGCTATTTGCTTTTTCACCTCTCTTTGTCTTTTGATAGTAGATATTTTTCTGAGCCCCACTTTACTGCTGGAGCTAAAATCTCCCATTTATGGGAAATTACTTCTTAGGCTTCTTCTGATGCACAGAAGCTGCTTCTCTCAGACGTGCTTTCCATTGTTCGATCCTTCCAGTGCGCGAGTGAAGGCAGCAGGTGAGCAGTTGTTTAAAGTGCCAGTGAGAAGCCTTTCACTAGCATTACAGAGGAGGATGAGATGCCCTCTTCTAACACAGGCTCCAGGAAACAGGAAGCTGTAGCATCTTCAAAGAAAAAAGGGCCAAATTG
Organism: Myotis davidii; assembly: GCF_000327345.1. Lineage (NCBI taxonomy): Eukaryota > Metazoa > Chordata > Mammalia > Chiroptera > Vespertilionidae > Myotis > Myotis davidii. The sequence goes on from NW_006300367.1 coordinate 4,343,425, forward strand.
GTCATTCATAGGCAGCCACAGAGAAGGAAGCCTCAGTGTAAAAAACGAGAGGCAGAAATTATTCTAGAAAAAAAATTGAAAACAGGTTCTGGGGATGCTGTTTACAAGGTGCCATTTCTAATCTTCCAAATAAGTAAATAAAAGCATGAATTCATAATATTGTTTTAATTATGAAGTGAGTTAAAAGACAGGAGTACATACTGAATTTATCAATTTTAGCTATTTTTCATCTGCTTGTACGTCTTACTCTCAAATATTGGAGATGTCAAGATACAAAATATAAAATCACAAAATGCAAATTCAAAAGGACTGAGTGTTACTTGTGTCACACATGGGTAGATACCACACACTAATCCAAATGAATGAATGGGGATTAACTGGAGTGGACTTGGTGGTGCTGATGGGAGGGTAGTAAAGCGCGGAGAAGCAGGGGACAGGACACTACACGTGCTATTACCCAGTGACCCATGTGGCTACACCTTTTTGGAAGGTCAATGTGGGAAGAGAAACAGGACCCTGCAATCTAGCCCCAACTCTGCCAGTGACCAACTTGAGTCGGTCCCTTCTGGGTTTCCATTTCTTCACAAGCGGCACAAGGCTCTGGGAGCTCTTGGCCGGCAGGAACCTACCCTCCCTCCTCACTGCCTCATCAGGGATGGCCCGTCTCAGCCTAGTAAACATTTGTGGAATGAACAGTCTCTACCCATTTTATGAGCAAACCCTCTGACTTCTCTAGTTGCCATGTTTAACTCTTGCTTTCCCCTAATGGTGCTGCACAGGGCGTCTAGGATGGTCTACCCTGCAGGCAGGTGGGGAAATGACATGCATGGCTCTGGTAGGGCTTGTCCTGGAGAGATGATCCCTGATGTCATGTGTGTAGTGCTCTTCTGTGTGAGCTGACATTTCCAAAGGGATGTGGTAAAAGGCACTAGGACAGATTCAGATCACAACGTGCTTTTCTGAGATGCTGGAAAGAAAACCCCTGGGAAAAACTAACCTTTTATGTAGGTCACCTGAGGACCCGATTCCTGTAAGAATATTCTCTGTGTCCCACCAGCTGAATCACTTGCTGGGATACAGGCTGGGTGGAATTATAGGGACATCTAATGCCCACTAGTATTAATTCCATCCTTGTTCTGAGGGGAGCACACTTCATTCAGAGGGATTTTACCTTATATTGTAAGAGCTAATCCTAGCGAGAAGTACCTTATTCTGTAGAATAGATGGATGGATAGGAAAACCACCTAAATATGACATCCTTCCTCCCCCCCACCACCATATTCTCTGATTGCAAATTCTAGACTCAAACTCAGAGATAATTTCTTGTATAAAAACAACTTGTGGTCTGGAGACCATGTTTTATGCACGTAAACAACTTCTTGATAGATACACATCAAAGGGGAAAACATTTTATAATAAATCATTAACAATACTCAAAGATAGCTGTTTAATGTGAATGCAAAAGAGCTAGGCTTTTTTTTTTAATTTGCCAGAAATGCTTAGTAATCTAAAAAGGGAATAAAAACAAACAAGGTTTTCATTTCAGCTAAGCAAAATATGTTGGATGATATATTTCCCCAGATTATTCCCAACTGATTTTCTTGGTTTCCCAAGCAAAAAACATGATGTTCTGTTTGATGGTAGACCAGCACTCCATTAGGAACCAATCAAGATGAGATGTTCCTTGGAAGTGGTTGCACAGTCAACATACACACACATGCACACACATACACACACAGTCAAATACACACACTCTCACATGCATGCACATATTCTCAACTTGCAATATTATGAGGAGAATATGGGCATTAAGATATGACACAAAGCCTTAAGGGATTGTAAAACAAATCTATTTACTTATAAATTCTGTAGGAATCTTTTCTGTAGGCACCCTCTGTGGGCAACGTTAAATGTATGAAGAAAGATGTGCAAAGATGGCAAAGCTACTACACTATGAAAAAGCCAAGAAGTACGCAGGAGGGAGGAGGAGGGTGGGAAAGAAGCTGTGTATTCAGATGGGAACAGGTGAAAAGGACTGCCCATCTTAAGGTTCTTCATCCTGGTGCCAGGCAGACGCTGGTCCAGGAAAGTGGAGAGCTTGACTTAGGTTTCGGTGAGTAGTGGATGCAACTTGATTGAAACTTCAAGGGCAATATTTGACACTCTAAAAGTTATATGCATTTGAAGTTATTTAGTAGGTCATAAATGATAAACATTTTTACTTACTATACAACACATTTACATATGTACACAAATATATAAATACTATAAAAATTCATGCACTGGGTGGGGGTGGGGGGGAGTGTCCCTCAGCCCAGCCTGCCCTCTCTCACATACTGGGAGCCCTCAGGCGTTGACCCCCATCACCCTCCAATGGCAGGATCGGCCCCTTGCCCAGGCCTGACGCCTCTGCCAGAGGTGTCAGGCCTGTGCAGGGGACCCTCATTTCCCCCCATCACTGGCTCTGCCCCTGGCCCAGGCCTGATGCCTATGGCACAGGATTCAGGCCTGGGCAAAGGACCCCCGTTTTCCTCCCATCACCGGCTCTGCCCTTGCCCAGGCCTGATGCCTCAGCCAGAGGTGTTGACCCCCATCATCCTCCGATCGCCTGATCGGCCCCTTGCCCAGGCCTGACGCCTCTGCCAGAGGTGTCAGGCTTGGACAGGGGACCCCCATCTTCCCCGATCACTGGCTCTGGCCCCACCCCAGGCCTGAGGGC
>NW_006300367.1:4346247-4349944 GCF_000327345.1 Myotis davidii
CTTCCTGCTTTCCCTTTCGCCTCCCTGCATTGTGCCTACATATGCAAATTTACCACCATCTTTGTTGGCAGTTAACTGCCATCTTAGTTGGCAGTTGATTTGCATATCACCCTGATTAGCCAATGAAAAGGGTAGCGGTCCTACGCCAATTACCATGTTTCTCTTTTATTCATGTAGACTAGAGGCCGGAAACATATAAATACTAGATGCAGAGATTTGTCATCGCTCAGGGTCTCCCAGTCAGCCCCAGCAAGAGGCTATTATGCTAAGTGAAGTAAGTTATACATGAAAAGATAAACACAATTCATGCACCAGTGGGGTCCCTCAGCCTGTCCTGTGGTAATCGGGCCGAAACCAGCTCTCCAACATCCCCCAAGGGGTCCCAGATTGTGAGAGGGCAGTTCTCGGGTAATGCACCCTGGAATCGGGCTCCCTCTTCTATGGTTCTGGGTGTGTCACCTGAGAATCGCTGCTGCCAAGTGCCCACAGCTCAGCAACTCCTGCGTTGAGCATCTGTCCCTGGTCGTCAGTGCACATCATAGCTACTGGCCAGTCGGCTGGTTGCTTAGGCTTTTATATATATATGTGTCTTCTCAAGGATGTTTACCCTACTGATAGTATCTAATAGTTAATTTTAGTTCAATCTGCTGTTACAATAAAAGCTTGAGGAGGCAGGCGAATGGGGCTGTTTGGGTCCTATAGCCAAGCAGTCCCTTAGCTTCTCTTTCACAGAAACATGTGTCAGAGTAATCATTTGTCCTTCACTCAGGGTGTGTCAGTCAGCCCCAACAAGAGGGTATTATGCTAAATGAAGTAAATTAGACATGAAAAGATAATCACAGTATGATTTGATGTGTATGTGAAATATAAAACAAAACTAACAAACAAAACAAAATAAAATCTGACTCATAGAAACAAAGCTCAAACTGATGGCTGCCAGAGGGGAAGGTGTGGAAGGATGGGTGAAACAGGTGAAGAAGAACACACTCAATAGTATTGTGGTAAGTTTACATGATGACAAATGGTTTCTAGACTTAGTATGGTGATCATAGCATAATGTATATAAATGTTGAATCACTATATTGTGCCCCTGAAACTAATATTATATTGTATGCCAACTGTGCTTAAATAAAAAGTAATAATAAAGCTCCAGTTCCATGTCACTTAGATTGAATTCCGGCATCCCTGTTACTCTGTGACTTTTAGCAATTCAACTAAATAATCCATGCCTCAGCTTCCTCACTTGTAAAATGTATAATAATAGTGTTTATTTTATAGGAGTGCTGGAAAGATCAATGCATTAACACTGGTAACATGTGTATACACTCCCTGGCACATGATGGCAGTTCAATGGGTGCTAGCACAGTTATTTGTCATTTGTGGGAGCAGATTACTTATGTACTGAGTATAAGTGCACATGACGCTCATTATGTGACCTTCTCAATACCTCTGACGTGGGCATGGCAGGTTATGGTTCCCACTGGGAAAATGAGGTAAATGGCGCTCAGAAGGTCAAAATATTCTGCAGTTTAGTGATAGTCCTGAGCTTGAAATGTAGGACTCCTGGGCTGTGATTCCTAGAATAGCAAACAAGATTTTGGGGACCAATCTATGTGAAGAAAACAAATAGAAATGTTGGAAAACATATGTACTCCATATATATATATAAAAAGCAAAATATGCAAATTGACCAAATGGTGGAACGACCAGTCTGCAATGGGGTGAGGGGTCGGGGGGAAGTGGCAGTGACCAGCAGCAGCGTGATGGGGGGATGGAGCTACACCAGTTGGCGCTGTTCCCTAATGGGCCCACCTGGTCGCCTCCCGCAGAGGGAGGCTAGACTGCAGCTTAGGGGTAGGACATCCCCTGAGGGCTCCCGGACTTTGAGAGGACGCAAGCCAGACTGAGGGACCACCTTCCCCTCCCCCCCCCTTCCCTGGGTGCACAAATTTTCATGCATTGGGGCAAAGTGTATATATACTTTGACTCTATTTGAATATGTCAGAGAACTACAATGTTAGAGAGTGTTTAATTTCAAGACTGGGAGGAGAGAGGTCAAGAGAAGCAAGCTTAATATTTGGCACCACTTTTCCCTTTAAGTGATTGTCAATTTCAAAGCTAGCTGCAGAGAGACTGAGAAGTCAAATGGAGGATTCATCAGTGTCTAGGGACTGAGGGAACCTAACCTACCAAGAACAGTGTCTCTGGTAAGGAGAACAGGCTTTGATTAGGAGTTTAAAAGAGCTACACCCTTGGAATAAGAAAGAATTAGGAATACGCAAGCCCTCGCAGACAATGAACCCCAACTTTTTTAAAATTGATCTCAGAGAGGAAAGGAGAGGAAAAGAGATATAGAAACATCAATGATGAGAGAGAATCATTGATTGGCTGCCTCCTGCATGCACCCTATTGGGTTGGAGCCCACAGCCCAGGCATATGCCCTGACCAGGAACCAACTATGGCCTCCTGGTTCATAGATCAATTCTCAACGACTGAGCTACACCAGTCAGGCTGAACCCCAACTTTTAATCATCATAATCCCCAATTATATTAATGCATTTTGTCTTCAGCCTAGCTACTTGCAAGGGTAAACATAGATCCTCAATGAGTAAATATAACATTAATAAGAGCTGAAATCATCTCTAAGCATTTCAAATATAAGGTCCAGCCTTTAAACAAAAATTATTATGTGTATAAAAATACAAGATTTGCCTGGTCGTGAAAAGAAAAAAAATAAGACAACAGAAATCAGAAATCCAGTATATTAAATGATTACTTGAGGAGATAGTGTCTGAGAATACTAGAAAACTGACAAAATGCATCAAGCCTCAAATTGAGAAATGTAAATGTTGTGGATGAATGTATTGGCCCTCACAATTAATATGTTAAACCTCTAACTCCCAATGTGATATTTGGAGACAGGGGCTTTGGAAGGTAATTAGGTTTAGATGAGGGCATAAGGGTGGCGGTCCCATGATGTGATTAGTGCCCTTATGAGAGGAAGATACACCAGAGTTTCCTGTCTCCACCCTGTGAGGATGCAGCAGAGAAACAACTTTTTGCAAGCCAGGAAGGGAGCTCTCACCAAGAACCGCATCTGCCAACACGTTCATCCTGCACTCCCAGCCTCTAGAACTGTGAGAAATAAATGTGTCTTGTTTACACCACCCAGCATTTAGTATTTTGCTATAGAAACCCAGACAGACTAAGACAATAAAGAAAGCCCAAATCTAAGACTCTCATAATAATGCTACTGAAAACCAAAAGCTAAGAGCAAAAGACATATGGCCTTTGAAGAATATCAATAAAACTGAGAACTAATTTCTTTATAGAAGATATGAAAGCCAGAAGACAATGGAACATGGGACTATATGTTTAAACTTAAGGTGACAGAAAAAAACCTGCCAAATGGGAATTCTGAACCAAGCAAAGTATCCTTGAGAAAAAGGTGAAATAAAGACATTTTTACCAAACATTAGAAAAAGAGACTTTATGTGAGTATATGCACATTAAAGGAAACACTGGAGGAAGTTCTTCAGGCCAAAGGAAAATTATGTCTGTTTGAAGTTCAGATACGCAGGAAAGATGAAGAAATGGTAAGTAGGTAGCTAAAACTAAATAAATGACAGTATAAAACAATAATAATAATTACAAATAGAGAGAATATTTAAAATATACTAAAATAATCCAAAAGTAA
>NW_006300367.1:4350029-4350234 GCF_000327345.1 Myotis davidii
ACTGTGGCTCAGTGGTTGAGCGCCACCCCCTGCACCCGGAGGTCACCGGTTGAGTTCCCAGCCAGGGCACATGCCCGAGTTTCAGGCTCTATCCTCAGTGTGGAGAAGACAGCTTATCAATGATTCTCTCTCATCATTGATGTTTCTATCTCGCTATCCTTCTCCCTTCTCCTCTGAAATCAATAAAAATATTTTAACAAGTAAA
>NW_006300367.1:4350444-4405670 GCF_000327345.1 Myotis davidii
CCACCACCCAGCATTTAGTATTTTGCTATAGAAACCCAAACAGACTAAGACAATAAAGAAAGCCCAAATCTAAGACTCTCATAATAATGCTACTGAAAACCAAAAGCTAAGAGCAAAAGACATATGGCCTTTGAAGAATATCAATAAAACTGAGAACTAATTTCTTTATAGAAGATATGAAAGCCAGAAGACAATGGAACATGGGACTATATGTTTAAACTTAAGGTGACAGAAAAAAACCTGCCAAATGGGAATTCTGAACCAAGCAAAGTATCCTTGAGAAAAAGGTGAAATAAAGACATTTTTACCAAACATTAGAAAAAGAGACTTTATGTGAGTATATGCACATTAAAGGAAACACTGGAGGAAGTTCTTCAGGCCAAAGGAAAATTATGTCTGTTTGAAGTTCAGATACGCAGGAAAGATGAAGAAATGGTAAGTAGGTAGCTAAAACTAAATAAATGACAGTATAAAACAATAATAATAATTACAAATAGAGAGAATATTTAAAATATACTAAAATAATCATGCCAAAGGTAAAAGAGAGTTATTGGAGGTAAAGTGTCAAGACTGTTATATTATCAAGACAGTGGTTATAGCCCTAACCGGTTTGGCTCAGTGGAGAGAGTGTCAGCCTGTGGACTGAAGGGTCCCAGGTTCTATTCTGGTCAAGGGCATGTACCTTGGTTGTGGACACATACCCACTAGCAGGTGTGCAGGAGGCAGTTGATCGATATTTCTTTCTCATCAATGTTTCTAACTCTCTACGCCTCTCCTTTCCTCTCTGTAAAAATCAATAAAATATATACTTTTTAAAAAGTGGTTATAAAGAGCTAGTGGACATTCTATGCTAATGTTAAGAGTACTTGTTGGAAAATGTAGAATCACCACTCCAAGGGCTTGGCCTCCGCTATGGGCTCTCCACTGCCAGGTGAGAGCTGTGGGTTCCAGAGCCTGAGTCAGAGACGGGGCCAAGATCCCAGTGCAAGAGGCAACTAGGGACCTTGAGTCTCCAAGAGACTGGAAACAATTCATCTCTCAATGGCTTAACCTGAACCTCCCCTACTTCCACTGACAAGTCTGAATGCAAATCCCAGCAGCGCACGCCACCCTTCGCCCCTGCAAACCGCTCCGGTCCAGGGGACTGTCAGCGGGAATGTCAGCTGCAGACAGGAGCCTGAAAGCAGGAATCATCTGACATTAGAAGAAAGTCAAGCGTTTGACTACATGGAAATGGACTCAATAAACAAAGTGATAGAAAATCGAACAGAATAATGTCCTCAGCACGATGGAAAAATTAATCCCAGCCAAAAAGTCTACAGACATCCTGAAAATGTAAATTATGTTTCTACAAAACTGTAATAGCTGGGATGAAGAGTGGAATAAACACAGCTGAAAGCCAGCGTGGAGCTGGATGACTAAGGGCCGCTCCCTGAGCATAGTATACATGGTGTGAATAGAAAGTATGTAAAGAAAATAACAAAATAAAACTAAAACAAAAGTTTCAATATCCATCTGAAAAGAAGATTAAAAAGGAGTAAGCAGAAAAAGTCACTAGTGAAAGAAATACTAAGAGTGCTCCATAGCTGTTTGTAAGCAGAAAAATAGAAAAACTTTTCCATTAAAACATAAGTTTTGCTATGAAAAACTTATGGATAAAATAAAATAAAAACAATTAAAATGGCTATATAACATTGCAAAAGGGACAGGAAGACACTTTTGCCAACCTGAGCAGGGGGTTCTAAGGCCTGTGAAGTCGTGGTTGCCCTCAGCTCACATACTCTCTGTTATATGGATGATGAGTGTGAAAGGTCACAAGAGAGAGGCCTTGGGGTGCTGTGAATGCAGTTTAGGGCTTGGGCCTCCAGCATCAGCACATGCCCTGCAAATGGCTTTAAACGCAATGAAGGGTGGACTACAGAAATCTCATCCCTTCAAAATGGAAACATTGTTAAAATGCTAAAGCCTGACCCCTTCAAGCTGGACTGGAGGTGGGGGACATGTCTCCGCTGAGTCTTTAAATCACAAGCATGGGGTAAGAGGTACAATTTCACATTCTCACAGGATTGGTCAGTGTCTCATAAATGAACCTAAGGAAAGTAGCCCTTGATGGGCAGAGTCTGGGGCAACCAGCAGAGCAAAACAACTCCTGTGGACAGGAGGCCTGGCCTTCACGGAATTTACCAAACATATATACTGAGTGGCCAGATTATTATGACCACCTCATCAGTACTTCGTTGGGCCACCTTTTGCCTTCAATACTGGCATTGACTCCACGAGATGTTGAAAGGTGATGCGAGGAATCTGACACCATGCCTGATGAGTGGCACTGTCCAGTTCTGTGAGATTTGATGGTTGTGGAACCAGCTGCCTGATGGCTCTTTTAACTTCGTCCCACAAATGCTCCATTGGATTGAGATCTGGTGATTGTGGGGGCCACCTCAGCAAGGTAAAGTCTCCCTCATGTTCTTGAAACCACTCCTGCACGGCACAAGCACCGTGGCATGGCGCATTGTCTTGTTGGAAGAAGCCATCTCCATTGAGATACGCCATCAACATGACAGGATGAACTCGATCAGCAACGATACTTAGGTATGTTGTGCTATTCAGACGTTGTTCCACACGAATTAAAGGGCCCAAATCATGCCAAGAAAACATGTCCCAAACCATAACACTGCCCCTACCAGCTTGAAGGGTTGTACTCATGCATGTGGGGTGCATGCTTTCATGCTGTTTCTGCCAAATTCTCACTCTGCCATCTGTATGATGCAACTAGAAATGTGATTCATCGGACCACATGACTTTTTTCCAATGCTCGAATGTCCAATCCTTGTGTTCCTGTGCAAATTGGAGACGTTTTATCTTGGTAACTGCAGACAGCAAAGGTGTTCAAACAGGCCTCCGGCTTCCATATCCCATACGCGCCAGTATACAGCTAATTTGCCTACCAAAGCCAGGTGGGCGTAATAATCTGGCCACTCATGTTCAAGTATATCCCATGTTCAAAGGCTGTTAAATCGCATTGTTTACCCATATCTTCAGAGAAAAATCACTTCTAGTGTCATGGTAAACAACCTGCTTCCCTATTTATACTGGTCTGGCCCTCTAGCAACTTCAGCGCACAATTATAGCTAATTTGCGTACCAAAGCCAGGTGGTCGTAATAATCTGGCCACTCAGTGTATAGTCTAAAATTTAGGTGTTGCATATATCAGCAGAAATAACTGACGAAACTTTCAAACAATAGAAGTTTCAAGTATAGAACATAAAACAAACATATTTAAAATTAAAGAAAGAAAATTTAAAAAATTCAAAAAGTGAGAAAGAAAAAAGATGCCCCAAAATATTAGCTAAATCTGACTTCACACCAACCAGCTAGGGTTAGATTACAAGGAGTGGCCAAATCAAGTTTGGTGGCAATGTTGCCCAACTGGGCCCTTAAACATTGCTGGTGGGATATTGTTTGACACCAACTAAGCATACACCAGTTCTATGAGTATGAGTCTACCTTGCTTTTAGGTATACACCTATAGAAATGTGCAGACTATTCGCTAGAACACAGACTGGAATCTTTATAGGATCACTGTTCATAATGACGCCAATCTGGAACAAAGTAAATGTCTTTACCAATAGGAGGAATAAATATATACATACCTAATGATTCCTGACAGCAAGAAAAATAATGGAATATTGCTAAGTGCAATGACATGATAAATTTCATAAAGATAATATTGAGTGACAGAAGACAGACTCCAAACAGTGAATATGGGATTGTTTCCATTTATTTGAAAGTAAGAAAGAAGTAAAAGTTCTTGATTATGATAGGAAGAAGGAGAGAGATTGCCTATAGGAAGGAAGGCAGATGATACTTGGGACCACAAGGAGATGTCTGGGACACTGTTTATAAACTATTTTAAAATATACATTTATTTATTTCAGAGGAAAGGAGAGGGAAAGATAGAAACATCAATGATGAGAATCATTGATCAGCTGTCTCCTACACACCTTCTACTGGGGCTCGAGCCCACAATCCAGGCATGTGCCCTTGACTGGAATTGAACTCAGGACGCTTTAGTTCACAGGCTGATGCTCTATCCACTGAGCCAAACCAGGTAGGGCAATACCTATTTTTAAAATGTGCCTCTGTTTTTAATTTGGGGTGGGTTAATTTGTAAAAATGTACATTATGTTTCAACTAACAGGCTACCAGGAAGATTTGAAATGTACCCAGTAGTCTGCTACCTAAGACTGGATAGGATGAAGAATAAATTAAAAAACATAACCAAGTGTCAAGATTTTACGTGGAGCCAAAGAGATGGAAAATATGAGAGAGGTTAAGAGATAAAGAACATAGAACACATCTAATGCACATCTAAACAAAGTTCCAGGAGAAGAAAGAAAATAGAGGATGTACCATATTCAGAAGGGCAATTAACTACCCAGATCATTAGATTCAGGAAAGAAACAAATTTCAAGCAACATATATAGTAAGAAACCTACATCAATCAGGGCATAGAGAAACAGCAGAACACCAAGGGGAAAGAGATGACCTTTAAAGTAACCTGACAGAGAAAAGATTAACATGAAAAGATAAAGTCACATTGACAAAAGATTTCTCAAAAACAACAAAAGCCAGAAGATAATTAAATTATATCATCAAAGTCCCTAGTAGAAATGAATGTAAATACAGAATGTTGTATCCAGGGAAAGTACTAATAAAGACAAAGGAGTAAATAAAGGCAACTCCAAATAAACAAAAACCCAAAGCAAAAGTTGAGAGATGTGCTATAGGCAAAAAGAAGAAGCTCAGAGACATTGCCAATGCTAAGAAAATTCTAAGACAAACTCTTTACCAACAGTTAAAAAATTAGGAAAACTATACAGTTTCCTGAAAAATATGATTTTAAAAAAGTAAATGAAGAAAATAAAAAATAATTCCTAGGTCATAATAAATGGATCAAATATCCCATTTGCTGATGTGAGCTCCAGCCTGTGCCTGTGCCTCAATGCAAATACCAATGGTGACTGTTCACCTTTGAAAGTGCACTGGTCTGGGTAACAAATTTTATTGTCTCTGGCCTAATATTACTAAGGCTCTAGTGTCAATTACTAAGAAACACCCAAAATAACATATCAAATATATAAAAGTTTTCACAAGAAAACACACACATAACACACAATTAATGTGAGGAATAACACAACAGATTACAAAACAAGGCCTGCACGACATAGGGTAATTATGAGTCACTTTTAGTTTTTAATGTGAATACAAATTCCTAAACAAAATATACTACATAGAATCCAGCAAGTTCTTGTTTAAAAAAATTGCAAGAATGGTGTAACATTACAAAATATCTATATTTACAAAAGCCTAAGTGACCAGCCAACCAGCTGGCCAGTAGCTATAATGCACAATGACCACCAGGGGCAAACGCTCAATGCAGGAGCTGCCAAGCTGCGGTGACTTGGCAGCTGCGGTTCTCGGGTGACTCACCCAGAACCAGAGAAGAGGGAGCCCAATTCTGGGGTGTGTCACCTGAGAACCACCCTCTCAGAATCCAGGACTCCTTGGGGGATGTCAGAAAGCCACTTTCGACCTCGTCCCTGCAGTCCAGGCCAAGGGACCCCACCCGATGCACAAATCCATGCACCGGGCCTCTAGTATTGATATATTTAACAAATTAGAAAAGGATTAATGTAAGGATATATATTATTTTAATTATGTCTTTCCTCTTGCCTTCATAGCCCTTCTGCCTAAAGATGAGTAAATGTCTTAATAGGAAGGGTGGGCAGATGGCAGAAGTGCATCTCAAGGCACTTCCCATGGTTTCATGGTCTATCCTCAACTGACTGACTTGGAGTCCAAGAGTCCGTGTTTAATTTCGTAGCTTCATGACACTGCATGAGGCTCAGGCCAGTTTCCCTATCCATCTGTAGTCACTGCTTTCTGCTTGGTTTTTGTGCCTCTGAGCCCCATGTCACTTATTAACTTTCAAATGCCCCAGTGGGAAAATCCTTCTGGAATTGGACTCATCTCAATGGGCTTTCCCTCTTTCTCAGATTCTAACCTTTTAACTTCTGGTTGACTTAGTAGTACTGTAATACCTTCAAAGAGATTTGAGTTTGTATTTTTTTTTAACTTTGTAGTTTTCCTTAGGAGGAGTATTGGCATGCTTTTACTGGAGAAGGAAAATTCTAGTACGTATAGACTCTAGTTTTTGTGGTCAATATTCTGATACTAGTTGAATTCTCCCAAATGCTCTGTGAAAAGTCAGCTTCCTCCTTTACTTAATACCAAGAAAGACAAAAACATCTTTCTTTCTGTGCATTTGTTCCATGTTACTTGTCTCCCTGTCCATTTATCCAAATAAGTGTTGTCCTTCCTTCTAGTATATCCAGTCTGTGGTGATAAAGGGTTGTGGTTCATTCTCTCTTACGGGAAAAGCATTTTCTTATTTGGGGTCTGAGCTGAAGACCACTAATTTTGAAGAGACATGGATATTATTATACCATTAAATCTACCCACATGGCCATAAACGCTTAGCAGTGCTTTTATTTAATCATCACACTTCCAGAAACAACAAGCACAACTGTGCACGCCCTAACCCTAAGCCTTCCTTACTAACTACACACTGTAATGGGTTGTCTGGAGTTCCAACCAGATCCTCACTTCACATCCAAATATACCCAAGCCAGCTGCCAGGATTGCTGGATGCTGAAAGTTTCCAGCTCTATCTGTTACTGGGCATAGCCCTCAGCTACCTGTATGTCCCAGGTTATGCCACTACCAAGGAAGCTGAGACAGGGAAACAAAGAGGTCCCTGTGAAGAGGCGTCCCAGCCTGAGAGCTCCCCTTGGCTTGTCTGGGACTTAGCTGAGACCACAATGCATGTCAGCTTTCCCATCTGCCTCACTTTGACTTCTCACTTCACTAGAGGTTTATCTTCTGTGATCACAACCCAGAAAGCCTGTGTGTGCCATTCCCATCTCAGAGTCTATTTCCAGGGTGCCTCCTCTAACACCTTGACCTAATGTTTGTTACCATCTGTGACTAATGCTCTTCCTGGTCCCCTCACCAGCTCAGTATCTCTAAAATGTCATCATCAACCATAGACAGATGACATCCAACTGCCTAGATGTGTCTGGCCCGCTCACGGGCAATTTGGATCAAAGCAGGAAAATGTTTGAGAAAGGTTAATAAGGAAATGATGATGTGCCCAGTGAAGCCGATTTTAATCAGCTCAGCTCTGCAGTTTACAAGATAAACTCAGTGAAGTGAATAACAGAGATTAGTTGAAACCCAATGTCTCTTTACCGGCTTTGATAATGAGCCTATTATAAAAACAGAGAATGTGAACTGAGAAGAAGGAGTTGAGGTTAGACTGGTAAAAGTCCCCATCTTGCTGTCTCTAATGATTTCTGGGCTCAAAAGAGCACTAATTATCATTGGTTTGATTTACTCTTAGCTTCTGGGAATCATGAGGTTCGGGCAAACCCCTGGAGGAAAATACAGAGCAAGTTCATGTCAGAGAAAATTCAAAATTAAAAGGTAACCAAAATACTAATAATTAACCAGGTGACTGAAGATAGCTATAACTCTTGGTTATTCGGTATCTTATAATGCTGATAAAGAGCAATTGGTATTTATTGATTCTGTGCAAGCAATTTGAACAGAAGGAAAGCTAAATTCATTACAAACTCTTTGTTGGAAATCTCTGCACATATTGATGGATGGTTGATTTGGGAAGCAGTCAATATTTCTGTAGGCGCAGGATTTACCTTTAACCAGCTTATAAAATGTCCTTTTACACTAAATGCCAAGTGGCTTAAATTGCACAATCTGCTTCACTTGCTTTCGGTGTTTCTCTTTTTAAAAGTCTGGCATTCAGTACAAACACTTTTAAATTATATTCTGATAAAAACTTAAATTAGATTACCTTCAAGCCCCAACACATTCCATCTTTTGCTGAAAGCTACACTATAAAATGTTCAGTATTTATATCTAATCAGGAAAACTAGTATCTTATCAAATCAACCTCTCATAAGACTAAAGCACAAAGAGAAAATAATAGAATTTGAAGGTAGCAAAGGTGAGCACTTCAAGAAGCCTTTCCAATGGAGACCTGCGCAAGTCGTGCAGACGTACTTAAACAGCCTTTATCCCTCATTAGATGAAGGTCCATGAAGATAAGGAATTTCTTGTCTCCTACTTAGGCTAGTGTTTGTACATAGCAAGGATTGGATAAATATTGATTGGATTAATAAAAGGCCGAATGTAGCTGTATGACTAATTTTCTCTACACTGAAAGAGATTTACTTTAAAAGTTAAAATGTTCATGGGAAGATCATAAGATGTTTTTTTAAATTTATATTTATTGTTGAAAATATTACAGATGTCCCCTTTGTTTGTTTATTTATTTATTTGTTTTCCACTGACTCTCTCCACCCCATCTCCCCTTCCCAGGCCTTCACTACTCTATTGTCTGTGTCCATGGGCTAGCATATATGCATATTCGTTCCCCAGTTAACCACTTCCCACCCAGCTCCCAACCCCCACCTTCCCTCTGAAATTCATCCGTCTGTTCCATGCTTCTATGTCTCTGGATAAATTTTGTTAATCAGTTTATTTTGTTCATTAGATTCCATATATGAATAGCACTGTGTGACACTTACCTTTCTCTGAGTGGCTTATTTCGCTTAGCATAATCCTCTCCAGGTCTATCCATGTTGCTGCAAATGGTAAAAGTTCATGACTGCACCAGTCTGCATTCCCACTAGCAGTGTACTAGGGTTCCTTTTCTCCATATCCTTGCCAGCACTTGTTATTTGTTGATTTGCTGATGATAGCCATTCTGACAGGTGTGAGGTGATAACTCATTGTCATTTTAATTTGCATCTCTCAGATGATTAGTGACTTTGAGCATTTTTTCATATGTGTCTTGGATTTCTTTATGATCATTAGACTTTTATATGTTCAAAATTCTGCCCATGGCAGTAAAAGCCACTACAAGGTAAATTCATAAGGATTCCTATGCCTGGTAAAGCTGATGATAGTGTTGATTGTGAAACTTTACCTGTGGGACATATTCTGATAACCCTTGCTTAAGGGAGCAGAATGAAGGTATCTTCTGAGAAATAAACTTGGAAAAAAGAAAAACAACAATTAAAGATAAAAAAGAATTATAATAGAAAATACATAATCCAAAAAATACAATATATGAAGAAAGCATGGAAAATACTGTAAATATTGGTCCACGATAATACAGACTACCTATTGACAATATGTTCTCAGCTCTATGAAAAGACTAGAAGTTTGCAAAAGTGGTTTTTACCCCAAGGAACAAAATAACCCCTCTTTGAGTTGAAATGAAAAATAATAAGTTTTTTAGAAATCTAGAGGAGTATTTCTGAATCCTGTTTGATATTTATGAATTAGCAAATAATATGGAATTAGAAAATAATGTATCAGGTATTTGAGGAGAGTTACTGTTAATATAGAATAATGGAGGAAAACCTGTGGCAGTAAAAAGCTCTGTGGCTATTGGGTGTTTTTTAAGTCTGGAGAAGTACAGGTTAAATCTCACTCACACAATACCTTTACCCAGGGCTTTATAATTATTCTACAGGAGAGTCAAGCTTGAGAGCAGATGAACTTTAAATGGACAAAAAACAGTAACTCAAATTGCTGAATTTGTGGAATAAATACTTTTAGTATCTTCTTAAGACTATATTTTTCAAAAAGTTAGCCCATTATGCCTTACTCTCTACTGCCACCTTCCTTTACCTCTTTTAAGATATGAGTGAGCATTAAAAAGAAAATATTAGCATAGCAGGCAAAAATATGCAAAGTAAAGAAAGAGAAAAAAGAGCCACATAGGTGATTGATTAATATAGACCAGACATATTACATAATCCACACAATAAAAGTTGTGATCAATATTTTTCTATGAAACTAAAGAAGTAATCCATGATCTTTATAAATCAAGAATTCAGAAAAAATACAAGATCTCTGAGAAAAACTTTATGAGACAACAGAATGAAATAAACAGTGAATTATTCAAATACAACCATTATGATTTTAGGAAGATGTGAATGGTAATATAGTTTTGAATTTCCCTAATTTCTCTAAAATTCTCTCTCTCTCTCTCTCTCTCTCTCTCTCTCTCTCTCTCTCTCTCATCACTTTTAAAAAGAATATATACAAAGGTTTAGGAAATGTTCATATAAGAAAAAAACACCGCAAGAAAGATGTACCCACAAAATTAACCAAGAGAAATTAAGTAAAGGCAACATAAATTACAATTAGAAAATTCAGTGATTAAGTAAAGAATGGTTTTTAAAAAGAGATGATAGATTTCAGGATAGTTATTAAGAAAAGAAAAACATCATTTTGAACAATGGCCTTGAAAGGACTGACTCCATCCTGTCCCTCGCCCTCCATCTGAACCGTAGGCACTCCATCTTGTTGCCATAACCTCCATTTTGTAAGAAAACTTTCCACTAAACACAGATGGTCCTTTGTTCTGTTAATTCCAGGAAGTAATTCCATAATTTCTAGCTTCTGTAAGCACACTTGCTCAATGGGGAAAATAAGACATTTTGGGGGGAGACTAGCAATCTGAATCTGTGCCAATAACCTAATGTACATTCTTATCAGCCTATAGTTTAATCACTTCTCCCTCTTAATTATCTGGTCCTTCATGCCGCTCTGCCAGCGTGGGGGCTTGGTCCGTCCTTGGTTCTTCCCATGCCAAGTGTCTTCTGGTTATCTAAGCTATGCTGTGCTCAAGGGTACAAGCTCTCTGCAAAGCATCTGCTAAGCACAGCTCCCTTCTTTGTTCTAACCAGGATGTAGTTTGCCTTTATAAGCGATCCCCTAAGCTCATTAGGGGCTGTGAGGTTTGGAGAGGCATAGGGCCTGGGAGCTCACCTGGAAGTGCAGCCCATCCTCCCGCTCAGGGAGCTGCCTGTTATCGCGGAAAGGTTAACAACCTGTTGCAGAAACCAGAGCCGCCAGCCCTTTGAAGACCCCCAGCCCTTGTATATGACTAACCTTTGAAGATCCCCAGCCCTCTGCTTACCTGTTACCTGCCCTTTTGGCACACCCTTTGGCTACTTCCCCATGTAATCTTGCCCTTTTACCCAATATAAGCGGCTGGCTTATGGTGGGGTGCAGAGCAGTTTTTGTGGATGACCTGCTGCTCTCCCATGCTGTTGGCAGTGTTGGAATAAATGCTCATATATGATTCAACCCTGTCTTCACTTAATTGGCTCAAGTGGTGACAGGCAGCACCGACCCAATGATTGTCCAGTTACATAAGTACTGACAATATGCTTTGACAATGAGGATTTAGCTTCACTATCAAAAATAGGAGTGATCACCAGAATAACAGAGAGATTACCTCAGTGAACTGCTCTCACTAAGAAACAATAAAAACAACTGTAAAAGCAAAACCATTAACTATTTCATAACTCAAAATTTACTAAAGTTACAGAAAAGTTAAAAGTATTTGTCTATGAGAAACTGTTGAACCTCCTTAACACAGCAGGGTATGTGACCTTTTCACTGGGGCTGTTCCCACCCCCTCATCCCCGCTCAGTAATGTGGTAGCATGAAAAGCCAGCATTGCTGTATCAAACAAATATGACTGACCTCTTCTAAAATGCCTTTAAAAGCACCATCTTAAAAGCACAGTAAATATGTTGCCTGAACTTCTGGCTGCCAGGAAAATCTCTATTGCCAGGAGTTGTGGCCTTCAATTCAATGTAGAGCTCAACTCCTTCTAGAGGAAAAAAAAAATCTCTACCCTTAGGTTATTATCAAAGTAATAGCAACTACTTGACAACAGCTGCCTAAGGCTATGACTTGATTCGCTTGTGGCAACTGAGAGCCTAGCCCAGACTACAAAAGGAAATGGAGGCGAACAAGATGGCCATATGAACTTCAAAACTTCCGACATCTTCCCCGAGATCTCAGTCTTTGCCTGTGCACAAGGCTATGCACATGCCCAGGAAAACTTGGTAAAAGACTCACTTTGCTCTGGGCAGAGTGACGCCCTGCACATGGAGGAACTGAAAGCTAAGCCTACCTTGTAAACAGTGTGCCTTCTTACACAGTTTGACAGTTTTCCTTGGCAAAGCAAAAAGACAAATTGGCATGGCATTTAAGGGTATCTTTTGACCTGCAGTGGTTGACAACTACAATGTACTGACTTAGGGATGAATCTGAGGAAGCAGAGTGTAAAAATAAGAAATAAAAACAAAAACTTTTTTTAAAAAAAGTAGCAGGTAACAGTGGTTTCAATTACAGATAATACAGAATTAATCCAAGTAATTCCCTAAACAAAAAAAACAACAACAATAAATAAAAAGAAAACAATAAGGAGGAGGCAGGGATCTGACTAGAGGTGCTACATATATTATCTAAAATACCCAGTGTTCCACAACAACAACAATGAAAATATTGTCAGAAATGCAAATAGGAAAGCATGTGGCATCTACAGGGAAGAGGAAGACCTAAAGACTCAACAGAAAATGTTCATGAGAGGCCAGAGAGTGGGCTGAGCAGACAGAGACTTTAAAGCAGTTATTAAAAACATATTCAAATAACTAAAAGAAATGATGGATAAAGGTGGGAAAGCATGAAAACTATGTCAAATAGAGATCATTACTAATGTTATTGAATAGAAAATCTAAATATTGACAATGATATGGAAATTATAAAAAAAGAAGCACTAAATAGAAATTCTGGAGTTGAAAAGTACAATATCTAAAATGAAAAACTCACTCATGGTGGCCTATAACAGAACAGGCAGGAAAATGAATGAGAACTTCAGTGGGGGTCAGGAGAGACTACCCAGGCCATTGTGTGGACGCCTATTGGTGAGAGCGCCTGCCATGCTGGTGGAGGGGAGTGGAAGACCCATCCCAGGGTGTGTGGCTTTTAACCTCCTCACTTCTAACCCAAGATCTCAAAGTGTACTGTCCATTGGATTATAAGGTCAATCTTGGAAACAACAGTTAATGGCCTTTTAGAAATTTTGGACTACTCCGAAGTGTGTGGGTTGCCAGAAACCCTCCCAACTTTGTTCTTGTTAAATGTGAAGACCCACTAGATCAGGGGTGGGCAACCCCTGGCACGCATGCCAAACATGTCACGCCAGTAACTTTTGCTGGCACTCGAAACCCTCTCTTATAATCTTCCATTTACAATTTTTTTCTTAATATCAACTTTTTTATTTTTCAGATAAATTCAGTGTAGGTGCATCTTAGATAAATAAATAATTTTGCATAACAAGTTATCTTAAAGACCATAGACATGGATTGACGAGAGAGGGGAAGAGCAATTTCTAGGCCTCTGCCTTAACTCTCCATGCCTTCCTAGATCCGACCAGTGTTTTGGTTTCATCCACATATGCTTATGAATCTTTGTTCTCAGTGATGAATTTTGTTAAGTCTCATAAGAGTAGCCTGATGGACGAATGAATTTTATTATTTCTTCAAGGTTCTTCACATACGTACACCTTAAGAGATATCAAGTAGGTGTAACATGTTCTCAAAAAATTAGGATTGGCACGCAGAAGAATTTTGAGTCAGAGATTTTGCTGGTTTTGGCATGCACTCACAAAAAGGTTGCCTACCCCTGCCCTAGATGCAGCCCACACTGTCTGCAGAAGCTGTCCCTGCAGCCGGAGCAGGTCCTTTCGAGAGAGAGAAGAGAGAGATTCCTGTCTCTGGAAGAGAAAGCGAAACCGTCCAAATCCTTCTCCAGGGCCAGTCGCTGATCAAGGTTAAAAGAAAGACAAAAGAAGACCAGTTTGCAAGAGGAGTAATGTACAGGAATAACTTTATTTGACAGGAGAATGTACAGAAAATTCAAGTTCTGTTTGAGACTTCATAAGCTTTATAAAATTTAAGATGTTTTATCTGTTCACATTTGTTTGTTTTGACGTGTAAAGATAAAATTTCCTAAGGCTTGAAATGGATTATAATAGGCATATGATATCAAGAATTGTTATTTTACAATGTTTCCTTAAGCAAGAGTAAGTTTGCTTTGAACTTTATTTACTCTTGCATAGACTGATAATAAACCTCTAATCCTGTTCAGGTAAAGTGTGATGTTTAATATTATGGAAACAAAACTGGCAAAAATTGAACTTCAGACTCATATTTTCCATATCTGGGATATAGTACGCAGCTGTAGTTGTCACAAGCAGCCTTTAAAAGCTGCTGTTGGTTAGAGCATCCTCCCCAGAGCTAAAGTTGCAGGTTCTATCCCTGGTCAGAGCATGTACAAGAGACAACCAATGGATGTATAAATCAGTGGAACAACAGATCCCGCCCCCCACCCCCCTCCTCAAATCAATAAATACAAGACAAAATAAATAAATACATACATAAATAAATGAATGCTGCTGTGAACACAGTCAGCAAAACCATTAACTAGATTGGAGGTTTAAAAAATTACTAGTCTTTACACTGGGCAAATGTGCTCCAGTTGGTGTATAAGTGAAGAGGATTCAAAATGTTAGTCTACCTTTGTTTTGGTCATAAGCTTCATATGTGATTGCTGTATTAGTACATAGCTGGCCTGAAACTTCCAAAATGTGTCTTAAAATATTAATCTATACATCTAAGAATCTCACAGTCTAAGAAGAATAAAATGTAAAAATCCATATCTATAAAAATTATAGTCAAACATATAAAAGGAAAATCTTGAAAGCAGCAAGCCAAAATTGACATTGCCTAGAGTACCCTTTAATAAAATGAATAGCTTACTTCAAGCATGTCAAACTCACGGTCTGTGGGCCGTATGTGTCCCACAACGAATGTTTTTGTGGCCCAGCCAATATAACGGTATGTAAGAAACATTTTAATAAAAATGTCGTAACTTAATTTTTACAATATCCTGTTATACATAATTATTAATAACGAACTACAGTGTTCACTAATGGCTGATTACTATAATTGTGTTGCATTCATTTTCCTTACGCGCCTTACACACCTTACACGCAGGTGCACCATTTCTCGCCACTCATACCAGCTGCAAATACTTTAGCAGCCAATTTCACATCATTAGTCTTGGACTGACTCGTTTGGTGTATGCAACAGGAAATATTTCGCTTTTGGAAAACAAGAAAAATAGGTTATTTTGTGTTACACTTATTATTTTGTGCAGTTATTTCTTGTCTGGTAAGTTAATGTTCAAGAAAAAATATTAATTTTTATTAAAATGTTCTATTATTTTATGTTAACGATGACTCATTTATTTCAGCCCTTTGTATCCAGCATGTCTCTATCGAAATAAACCTATGTTTCTATGAAAATTGAAGCTTTTGTTTTTTTGTGGCCCACATAAACTTAAACCTTGTTTATTTGGCCCATGTTACCCTTAAAGTTTGACATGCTTGGCTTACTTCTTTTGGAAAAGATGGATACTAAAACACACTGGGAGTCTGTCTTAAACATGTTGAAAGTAAGACTGTGAACTAAGAATGCCACATTCAGCAAACCTCGCCTTCAAGCTGGGTGGCAGGGCAAAGTGGGGGCAGGGCGGAAATGGAGGACATCAATACTAGTATCAACAATTAAAAAAATGAACCTTCAAAAATGAAAATGAAGTTAAGACATTCCAGGTAAACAAAAACTGAGAAAATGGCACTAGTAAACCAGTCCTACATAAATACTAACAGGCATCTTTTAGGGTTAAATGAAAAGACACTAGATGATAACTTGAATTCACATACACACTCACACACACCCATAAATAAAGGGGATTGTTAAAGGTAACTAGATAGATATTGTGAAATATAAAATAATTGTATTTTTGTCTGTAGCTTTTCTTCCTATATATGAGACAACAATAAAATGAAATCATTATAAAAGTGTTGAAAAGTCTAAAATATTAAAATCAATCAATAATAATATAAAAATGAGTTGGAAAAAATACATATTGATGGAAAGTTTATGTATATTATTGAAATTAAGGTAATCATAATCTAAAGACGATTGTTTTAACTTAAGATACTAATTGTAATCCCAATAATAAAATAATTCAAAAAATAGTGAAAGAAACATTAAGGGAATTAAAATATTACACTAAAAGCTACTTAAACACAAGAAACTGGAATCAAGGAATAAAATCACAAAACAAAAAGACTTAAATATAAGTCCTGAAACCATAAAAATCCTAGAAGAAACCATAGGCAGCAAAATCTCAGACATCTCTCATAGAAATATGTTTGTGGATACATCTTCTAGGGCAAAGGAAACTAAGGAGAAAATAAACAAATGGGACTACATCAAAAGAAAAAGCTCTGAACAGCAAAAGAAATCTTCGACAAGATGAAAAGGGAGCCCACTGTATAGAAGAACATATTTGGCAATGATACATCTAATAAATGGTTAATAGCCAAACCTTTCAAGGCACTCATACAACTTAACAAAAGGAAACTAACAATCCAATTTAAAAATGGGCAAAGTACCTAATTACACATTTCTCCAGAGCAGGCATACAGATGGCCAAGGGACATATGAAAAAATGCTCAGTCACAGATCACCAGAGAGATGCAAATTACAATGACAATGAGTTATCACCTCACACCTGTCAGAATGTCTACCATCAGCAAATCAACAAATGACAAGTGCTTAACAATGCCTGAAACCGGTTTGGCTCAGTGGATAGAGCGTCGGCTTGTGGATTGAAGGGTCCCAGGTTGGATTCCGGTCAAGGGCATGTACCTGGGTTTAGAGAAAAGTGAACCCTAGTGCACTGCTGGTGGGAATGCAGACTGGTGCAGACATTGTGAGAAAGAGTATGGAGTTTCCTCAAAAATTAAATATGGAACTACCATTTGACCCAATGTTTGCATTTCTAGAAATATATTCTAAGAAACCCGAAAAACCAATCAGAAAGAATGTATGCACCCCTATGTTCATAGCACAATTTATAATAGCTAAGGTCTGGAAACAGCCCAAGTGCCCATCAGTCGATGAGTGGATAAAAAGCTGGGGTACATTTACACTATGGAATATTATGCAGCTGTAAAAAAGAAGGATCTCTCACTCTTTGAGACAGCATGGAGGGACCTGGAGAGTATTATGCTAAGTGAATTAAGCCTGTCAGAGAGGGACAAGTATCACATGATCTCACTCACATGTGGAATCTAGCGAACAAAATAAAATGATGAACAAAATAGATCCAGAGACATAAAAGCATAGAACAAACTACGGAATCTCAGAAGGAAGGCAGTGGAGGGGGGTGCCCAGACCTTCACACCACAGCCCAGGCCACTGACTCCTCAACAAGGTGCCAGCTTCTCAGAATGGAGCTACAGGGAGTCCCGAGGGCAGGACTACTGCATTCCTCTAGGCCAGTGGTTCTCAACCTTCCTAATGCCATGACCCTTTAATACAGTTCCTCATGTTGTGGTGACCCCCAATTTCATTGTTACAAACTGAACATAATTAAAGCATAGTGATTAATCACAAAAACAATATGTAATTATATATGTGTTTTCTGATGGTCTTAGGTGACCCCTGTCAAAGGGTCGTTCGACCCCCAAATGGGTCGCGACCCACAGGTTGAGAACCGCTGCTCTAGGCTGAGGCCTGATGAGGGAGGGGAGTGCTCCACCCGAGAAACATGGCTTCTGCAGTATGAGAGAGTGACTCACACAGGTACAGTGGCTGCTTCCCTTCAGCTCTCTCCCTGGAGCCACAAACTCCAGCTGCTCTTCACACAACTCTAGTTTGCTCCACCCTCCCTCCCCTGGAATCCAGGGTGAATGCTGCAAACTAGATTTTGAGTGTTTCCCCTTTAACAGGGTGTCTTGTCTCCAGCTGACTCCCCTCACTTCCTGGCGGACAGAATCCTGCTGTCTTTCTCAGCCAGATGTGATGTGGGCACCTTTTCTGGCTGTTGCTCTGGGATAAGAAGCCCAATCTCAGGGAGGAATCTCTGCAGCTAAAATACATCTCTGGGATTATAGCTGCCGCCTGCAGGGTGGGGCCAGCCCCTTTCACACCTCTGCCCTTCCTACTGGTCTCCATGTGGCTTCTTTTGTAAACAGCTGGTTCTAAGACCTTTCTAGCCAGCCTTCAGCTGTTTCCCAAAACATTTAACTTAAAAGAAAGAAGTTCACAACAGAACAGTATTTCAGAGATTCACTAATATGTAGAAATTAAACAATATACAGTGCGGCCTTGACTTACGAGTTTAATTCGTTCCAAGACCAAGCTCGTTAAGGAGCTCGTTAACTCAAATTACTCTGTCAGCTCAATGCAAAAAATCGCGGAGATACAGCTGGTATCTCAAAAAAACTCCTTAGTAGGGACAATCGTAAGTCAAGGCCCCACTGTATTCACAAAACATAATTTTCTTTTATAAAACAATTAGAAGTCTTTCAAATAAATCAAATAAAAACATACTCAAATTTATGGATTGCAGGTGAAGTAATGCTCAGAGAAAAATATATAGTTATGATGTATAACATATATTTTTTAAAGGTAAAAGATATCTAATCATTATAAGTAGACAAAATGAAACAATAAAAATTAAAGGGAGAAATAAATTAAACACATATTAGAAAAGCAATAGAGAATATCAACAAAACCAAAAAGTTGCTTCTCTGGAAATATCAACAAATTGACATATATTTTTAGCTTACATTGACCAAGAAAATAGAGTGAAGACACAAATTAATGAAATAATAAATAAAATGGAAGACATAAGCCCTAACCAGTTTGGCTCAGTGGATAGAGCGTCAGCCTGCGGACTCAAGGGTCCCGGGTTCGATTCTGGTCAAGGGCATGTACCTAGGTTGTGGGCATATACCCAGTGGGGGGTGTGCAAGAGGCAGCTGATCGATGTTTCTCTCTCATCGATGTTTCTAACTCTCTATCCCTCTCCCTTCCTCTCTGTAAAAACACAATAAAATATATTTTTTTAAAAAAAATTGGGGACATCAGTATCAACTTTACAGAACTGAAAAATAATTATAAGGAAATACCATGACCACTGTATGCCAACAAGTGAGTTAACATAAATAACATGGACAATTACTAGAAAGGAACAAATTAATTAAACTGACACAGAAATTTAAAATATGACTACACCTATGACAAGTAGAGAGATTGGATTAGAAAATTTAAAACTTCCTAAAGGAAAAGCACAGGCCCAGGTGGTGTAACTTACGAATTCTGCTGACATTTAAAGAGACAATGCCAACAGAGAGCAGAGAATACTTCTCACCTTGTTCTATGAGGTCAGTATTATTCTAACACTAAAGCCAGACAGCGAAAGTACCAGAAAAGAAAAATACAGACTAATATTTTTTGAATATAGATATAAAAATATTTTTTAAATAGTAAAAACCTGAATCCAGCAACATAAAAAAAATAATTTCACATAATGATTATGTGAAATTTATTACCGTTCAAAAATGAACCAATATAATAAATGTTATTAATAAAATAAAAGACAAAAACATCATGATCATCTCAATAGTTATAAAAAGGAGTTTGACATAATTCAAAACATTTTTTAAATATATTTTTATTGACTTCAGAGAGGAAGGTAAAGGGAGAGAGAGAGATAGAAACATCAATGATGAGAAAGAATCATTGACCCAATGCCTCCTGCACGCCCCCCACTGGGGATCAAGTCCACAACCCAGGCATGTGCCCTTGATTGGAATTGAACCCGGTACCCTTCAGTCCACAGTCCAACACTCTATCCACTGAGCCAAACCAGCTAGGGCTAATTCAAAACATATTAATGATGAAAACATGCAAGAAAGTAGGAATAGGAGTAAACTTCCTCAACCTGATAAAGAGCATCTAGTGAAATTCACAGCTAACATCATTTAATGGAACAATATTGAATATTTTCTCACTAAGATCAGGAGAAAGGGAAGAATATCCACTGTTGCCACTTCTATTCAACATTGTACTGAATGACTTAGCCAAAACAACTAGGCAAGAAAAAGAAAATGTTTTAATCCAAATTGGAAAATGGGAAGTAAAACTATTGTTCTTTATAGGTGTCATGATTATATACATAGAAAATCCTAATATGGTCACTGAAACACTATTGGAACTAATAAAAAATTCAGCAGGTTTAAAGAATATTAGAATAATATATAAGAAGCAATTGTACTTCTATATGTTAGCAGTAAAAATTCCAAAAGTGAAATGCATGAAACAATTTAATTTGGAATAGCACCTAAAAGAATAAAATACCTAGGAATAATTTTTTAAAAATAAGTGCAAGACATGTATATTGAATATAACAAAACACTGTTGAAAGAAATTTAAAAGGCTTAAGAATAGAGAAAAGCATCTCATGTTCATGGTTCAAAAGACAATAATATTAAGATGGCAATATTCCCCTAATATATCTACAGACTCAATGCAATTTCTATCAAAATACCAGCTAGGTGTTTTGCAGAAACTGGCAGCAAACTGTTTCTAAAATTTATATGGAAACTCAAGAGACCCGGAATAGCCAATCTTGGGGGGAAATAACAAGTCTGCAGGACTCACACTTCTTGAATTCAAAGCTACAGTAATCAAGACATTGTGGTACTTGCATAAGGATAAATATATAGAGCAATTTAATAGAATCGAGACTCAAAAACAAACCTTCTGATTAATACTCAATTTTTTACACACGTACCAGAACTATTTAACGTGAAAAAAATGTAATTTTTCCAACAAATGTGGTGAAACAATTGGACACTCACATACAAAAGAGTGAAGTAGACTCCTTTCACACATTACACACAAGTAATGATTTTAAATGGACCATAAACCTAAATGTAAAAGCTAAAATTTTAAAAAAACTCTGAAGATAGTATAGGATTGTCATGAAATTGGGTTAGGCAATGTTTTCTTACACGAGACACAAATGTACAAGCTTCAAAAATAAATAGATAAATTGGATTTCATCAAAATGAAAAGAAAATTTACTTCCAGTCAAGATAGTGGGGTAGGTAAGCAATGTGTTTACTTCCCCTCACCGCCACATTAAAATTACAAATAAACTACAGAACAACCCTCATTGAGAAGCACCTAAAAACTAGCACCTATAACTAAGAATATACCCCCCAAAAAGCCACCTCAAGACTAGCAGAAGGGTGGCGAGATGGAACAGGCAGCCCATTCCACAATAAGGGGCTAATAAATGAGATATTTTCACTGCAGAGTGCCCTTCCCCACCCTGAAGAGCAGGGAGTCCCAGCCATGAGCTCCAATGCTGGGAAGAGACGGTCCCATAACTTCTTGCTGTGACAATCAGCTGGGATTCCATAAGGTGACCCATACAGGTGACACCAAGGGCTGCAGGAGTTCCTGGAATTTCTTTTAAAGGGCCCACAAATGGATTGACTCACTGATTGACTCACTAACTCTGCGCTCCAGCACTGGGGCAGCAGCTCAAAAAACAGGAGGCACATACAGGAAAGAACTAAATTGTCTTGTTTGAGTGAAGGGTGGAGGGGAAGTCTGCCTAGGTAGGCACCATTGCTCCTTTTTTGAGCCCACACCCCACAGAGCAGGTAGGTGGGTGCCATTTCTCCTTGTTGGAACCTTCCCCTACCCGCCCTGCAGGCACAGGCAGGCCCAATTCCAAGTCTCCATTAACCTCGCTCACACCATTCGCTCTGCCTTGGTAATGCCCTGAGACCCCACCCACCCAATTTGGGGGCTGATCCAGCTGCTTCATACAAAGGGCTTGTCTGGCTCATGCTGTGGAATTCCTTAAAATCTCTAAAAGGTACACAAACCCCAAACAAGCAGTGAATGGCCTCAGGGTGCCTGTACCTTTTGTTCAGAGGCTCCCTGCCCAGTATTATCAGAAACCAGTCTCAGTTCATAGGTTAGCCTCTCAGGTGCCTTCAAGCCCAACAATCTGCTGCTACTTGTAGCTCATACCAGGTGGCCTCAGGCCAGGCACAGGCAGTGTCTGACTTGGCCTGCACCAGAGCCCCTTTCAAGAGGCCCTAGAACCAGAACACATGGTAGCCAGTTTTAGATAATCCCGAAGACCTAGCCAACCACCACCACAAACGACAAATTCAAAGGGCAGACTCAGCAGGTTCCAGAACCCCACCAAAGTGAATCCATCACCACGAGTTCAGAGCTGCACAAAAGCTCCTACACTTAGTCACAGCCATTCTTCACAGCCAGACTCCTGGGGGCCAACCTCTCCCATGGATGTGTCAAAGCAATCAAGGCTCGACTACAAGAGGACAGACACCCACACAAGGAACACATCTGGAGCACCCAACGCAGACCAGGACGACTGCAGCACTAGGCTCCACAAAACACTTACTATATAAAACCACTCTACCAAGACAGCAAAACACAACAAATCCACTCAATACATAAAAACAAACAGATGAGTCAGCCAAAATAAAGAGACAAAGAAGCATGTCCCAAACGAAAGAACAGAACAGAAATCCAGAAAAAGAACTACATCAAATGGAGGCAAGCAATCTATCAGATTCATATTTCAAAACACTGGTTGTAAGGATGTTCAATGAACTTAAGGAGGAGTATATGAACTCAGTGAGAACTTTAGCAAAGAAAAGGGAATATAAAAATTGTTACAGAAAACATAAAAAAGAACCAGTCAGAAATGAAATGTAGGAGATTAAAAATGGCGATGGAGTAAGTGGGAGCTACATGGAAAAGCTCCCAGGACCAAACTGGAATTACAACAAAAATACAGATAAACTTCCTGAATAACCAACAGAAGAAGCACTGGAGAGAATCCTGATAACTGAGGACAGAAAGTGGAGACCGCATAGAGCGGCGGAGGCATGAAATGGCTGGCTGGGCGCCCACAGACAGCAACTGAGTTCTGAGAGGTATCTCAGCTGTGGGGGGTTACCACTGAGAACTCTGGGATCTAATCCCCAAGCTGCCTCCCCCACCACCACCACCAGCAGAAAGTACCAGAACTAAGAAAGGTGCCCACATAACATCTGGCTGTGAAAAGCAGCAGGATTGTTGTCTGCCAGGGAGAGACAGCTGGATATGGAGGCACTCTCTTAAAGGGCCAATGCACAAAATACCTGTAGAGACACTCACCTTGTGCTCCAGCAGAGGGAGGGCAAAGTGGAGTAGAGCTAGGTGAGCAGAAGCCAAGAAGGGGTCGCTGGGGTTAGAGTTCAGAAGGCAGACACCCCAGTTTCCTGTGCTGAGTCATTCCCTCATGCTATGGAGGTCATATTTCTCATGCAGACATTTGCTATACAGGTGGCTTTGCTTGGAGGGCAGACAGCTACCCACCTCATTGGAAAACAACTTGACCCAAAGTGCAGAGCTTCTGAGGCCCATTAAGAGACTAAGAATAACAATTAGCCTCCAGGCAGAAGTTGCCTGACCCTGTTTGAAAAACTCTCACCCACACCTGTGGATAATAGTCTGAGGGCAATTCAAGACAGAATCCTATCAGTAGAGGTGGTCACTGGAGGCTTTGAGTCTTTGCCTGATCTAATCAGTCAGAAATAGCATTTGACACTGTCCTGCACTAGAGATTGAGAGTCATAGCAGATCTACCTAATACATAGTCACAAACCCAAACAGGCAGCCAAAATGAGGAGACAAAGAAACCCCCAAATGAAAGAACAAGAGAATTCTTCAGAAGAAAAGAAAAATGAAATGGAGATAAGAAATAGATTAGACATTGATTTCAGAAAAATGATGGTAAAGATGCTCAACAGCATGATAAACGATATAGTAGCCATAAAAACAGAAATAAAGAATGACATAGCACAAATAAAGAACACATTGGAAAAAATATACTGCAGATTATGGGAGGCTGAGGATCAAATCACTAAATTAGAAGACAGGGTTGAAAAAAATCACTCAATCAGAGAACAAAAAAAACACACAATTAAAAAATAGGACAGCTTAAGGAAGCTGTGGGACAACATAAAACATAACAATATTCAAATACCAGATGTGCCAGAAGAGGCAGAAAGGGAGGAATAGAAAATATATTTGAAGAAATAATGGCTGAAAAATTCCCTAACCTGGTGAAGGAAAGAGTCACACAAGCTCAGGAGGCACAGAGAGTCCCAAGCAAGAAGAAATCAAACAGCCCCATGCCCAGACACATCATAATTAAAATGCCAAAAATAAAGACAAAGAGAGAATCGGAATACATCACCACCAAGCCAGCATCACAACAGATGCTAAAGGGAATGCTGTAATGAGAAGAAGAAACAGAGAGAGAAACCTAGGCATACAGAATTAAAATGGCAATAAATAAGTACCTATTAATGACAACCTTAAAGATAAATGGATTAAATGCTCCAATCAAAATACATAGGGTAGCTTTGGGGTACAATAATATGACCCAACTATATGTTGTCTAGAAAAGACCCACCTCAGAACATAGACACACACAGGATGAAAGTGAAGGGGTGGAAAAATTTTTCCATGCAAGTGGAAAAGGGAAAAACACTGGAGTAGGAATATCCAAAAAGTTAACTTCAAAATGAAGGTCGTCACAAGAGACAACAAAAGGTTGCTACATAAATACTAAACAAATAGATCCAACAAGAGGATATAACCCTGGCAAACATATATGGACCCAATATAGGAGCACAAAATATTTAAAAAAAAAACTTCTAGGGGACTTTAAGGGAGAGATTAAAGCAGTAATAAATGACATAGAGACTAAAAAAAAAAAAAAAATCAATGAAACCAAGAGCTAGTTCTTTGAAACGATAAACAAGATTGATGACGCATTAGTGAGATTCATCAAGAAACAAAGAGAGAGGTCCCAAATAAATACAATCAGAAAAGAAAGCAGAGAAGTAACCACAGAAATACAAAGGATTGTAAGAAAATACTATGAACAACTATATGCTAACAAGCTGGACAATGTGGGTGAAGTGAACAAGTTACAAGAAAAATACAACCTCCCAAAACTGAATTAGGAAGAATCAGAAAACCTATATAGGCCAATAACAACTGATGAAATCAAAGTAGTAATCTAAAACTCCCAGGAAACAAAATCCCAGGTCTGGATGGCTTCACAGGGGAGTTTTACCAAACATTCAAAGAGGAATTAACACCTTTACTTCTAAAACTACTCCAAAAAAATCCAAGAGGAAGGAACAGTTCCAAGCTCCTTTTATGAGGCCAGCAGTATCCTAATTCCAAACCCAACACTCATTTTTGATAAAAACTCTCAGCAAAGTGGGAATAGAGGGTGCATATCTCAACATAATAAAGGCCATATATGGCAAACCTACAGCCAACATCATAGTCAATGGGCAAAAACTAAAACCAGTTCCTCTAAGAACAGGAACAAGACAGAGATGTTCACTTTCACCACCCTTATTCAACATAGTACTGAAAGTCCTAGCCATAGTGATTAGACAAGAAGAAAAAAAATAAAAGGCATCCAAATTGAAGAGGATGAAGCAAAAGTCTCATTATTTGCAGATGACATGATACTATACTTAGAAAACCCTAAAGATGCCATTAAAAAACTACTAGATTCAATAAATGAATTTGGTAATGTAACAGGATAAAAATCAACACTCAAAAATTGATGGTTTTTTTATACACCAATAATGAATTTTCAAAAAGAGAAACTAAACAACCAATTCCATTTACCATTGAAACAAAATAATTTAAGATACTTAGAAATAGACCTGTAATAAAAAAAACTAAAAAAAAACTACAGGACATTGAAAAAAGGTATACAAGAAGATATAAACATGTGGAATGATATACCGTGTTCATGGATTGGTAGAATAAACATCATTAAAATCTCATAATACCCAAAACAATCTACAGACGCAATGCATTCCTTATTAAAATACCAACAGCATATTACACAAATATAGAAAATATATTCCAAAAATTTATATAAAACCAAAAAAGACCTCAAATAGCTGCAGTAATCTTGAGAAAGAAAATCAAAGTTAGTTGACACAATACCAGATGTCAAGATACACTACAAAGCCACCTAATCAAAACAGCCTGGTACTGGCACAAGAACAGACATATAGATGAAAGGAACAGAACAGAAACCCCAGAAATCCACCTAAGTCATTACACTCAATTAATATTGGACAAAGGAGACAAGAGCATGCAATGGAGTCAAGAGTGTCTCTTCAAGAAGTGATGTTGGAAAATTTGACAGATACATGCAAAAAAATGAAACTAGACCACCAACTTACACCATACACAACAATAAACTCAAAATGGATAAAAGACTGCCGAGGATGTGGAGAAAATGGAACCCTATTACACTGCTGGTGGGAATGCAGACTGGTGCATCTATTATGGTATGGAATTTCCTCAAAATATTAAATATTGAACTGCCATTTGACCCAGTGATCAAAAAAGAATATCTTACCTTTGAGACAGCATGGAGGGACCTGGAGAGTATTATACTAAGTGAAATAAGTCAGTCAGAGAAAGTCAAGTATCACATGATCTTACTCATACATGGAATCTAAGTAACAAAATAAACTGATGAATGGAGTGGACCCAGAGACATGAAGTATGGAACAGAGCGTGGCATTTCAGAAGGAAAGCAGGGAGGGTGAGTGGGTAGGAGGTAATCAACCAAGGACCTTGTATACATATATGAATTGCCCATGGAAACAGACAATGGGATGGTGAGGGCCTGGGGTTGGGGGCAGGGTGAGTTGGAGAGTGTCAATAGTGGGGAAAGGGAATCTATGTAATGACAGACTGGTTCATTTCAAGTTATTGCCCCAGTGCTGGAGCTCAGAGGGAATGAGTCTGAGTAAGTCTGTGCACTGGCCCTTTAAGAGGAACTGCCTGGAACTCAGCAGCATCCATGTCACTCAGCTATAATCCCCACTGGGTTTTACAATCTGAAAATGTGGAGACTTTTCTTTCCAGCACTTGAACCCTGGGCTGAAGGGTCTGGTGTGGGGCTGGGACCCCTCGCTTCTCAGGGGATACCTCCACAGCTTAGACATCTCTCCTCATTTTAAACTGCCACATGTGGGTGTGGGACAAGCCAGTTCCATGACTCAACCCAAGTCTCTGGCCTTCTTACCTGTCTTGATATGGCTTCTTCTTTAATTTCTAGTTGTAGGACTTCCATTCAGCGAGATTTCAGGCAGTTATGAATAATGATTGTTCTGTAGTTTAGCTGTAATTTTGATGTGGTTGTGAGAGGAGGCAAATATCATGTTTACCTACACTGCTATCTAGACCAGAACCTAATTACTTTAAATATTAATGGATTAAATGTTATAATTTAAAAGCCTTGGGATAGCTGAATGGAGAAGAAAACATGACACATACCTATGCTATTTACAAAAGACCCTTTTCAGATAAAAAAAAACACACAGAGACTTAAAGTAAAGGAATAGAAAATTATATCTCATGTAAATTGAAATGACACAAAGCTGAGGTAGCCATTATTATATCAGACAAAATACACTTTAAAACAAAGGACTAATTAATTCCACTTCTGGTTATTTATCTAAAGAAACCAAATAAAGACTAATTCAATAAGATATATATGTATGTCTACATTAATTGCAGCATCATTTAAAATAACCAAGATATGGCAGCAACCATGTCCATTGATAGACAAACAGATAATGAAGATGTAATACATACATATTTGTATTAGAACATGATCTGGCCATAAAAAAAGAGTGAATCTTGCCCTTTGCGACAACATGGATGAACTGAGAAGGTATTATGCTATGTGAAAAGTCAGACAGGGAAAGACAATACTATATGATTTCACTTATATGTGTAATCTAAAAGGAATAAACAAACAACAATTTTTTTAATCTCATACATATAGAGAACAAATTGATGGCTGCCAAATGGAAGGGGACTGGAAGGATGTGTGAAAAAGGGTAAGAGATTGAGATGTGCAAATTGCCAGTTATAAAAACAGTCATGGAAATGTAAAAACCAGCATAAGGAATATAGTCAATAATATTGTAATAACTATGTACAGTGCCAGATGGGTACTATACTTTTGTAGTAATCATTTTTAAAGAATATAAAATTGTAATCACTATGTTGTACACTTGAAACTAATATAATAGTTTATGTCAACTGCAATTGAAAAGTAAAAATTTAAATAAAACTACAAACTTTGCTATTTTAAGGACACCATCAACAAAAGGTGATGCAGAATAGAAGAAATTATTTCTAAATTATATGCATATGTGTATACAAAAAGACTTGCATGATTAAAAATTCTTACAACGCAATAAGAAAGTACAGATAACAATTAAAATATGGGCATATAACTTCAATTGATATATCTCTAAAGATAATAGCACAAAAATCCAATGAGCATATAAAAATATGCTTGAGCCCTAGCCCGTTTGCCTCAGTGGATAGAGCATAGGCCTGGGGACTGAAGGGTCCAGGTTTGATTCTGGTCAAGGGCACATGCCCCAGTTGCAGAAGACAGCCAATCAATGATTCTCATCGTTGATGTTTCTATCTCTCTCCCCCTCTCCCTTCCTCTCCGAAATCAATAATATATATTTATGCTGTAATAAAAATATGCTTGACATTGGTCATTAGAAAACTTCAAATGAAAATCATTTCACATCTACCAGAGTAACTAAAAATAAATAATTAAATCCTATATAATAAAAGGCTAATATGCAAATTATCCCCTCTGGAGTTTGATCGCTCACTATGATGTGCGCTGACCACCAGGGGGTGGCATGGAACATGGAGAGCAACCAGCTGCAGTGGCAGGACACTGAGGGGGCGAGGGCAAGAGGAGGGGGGGAGGCAGGGAGGCAGGGAGGCCAGGAACCTGATCAGCCCTGATCACCGGCCAGGCCTATGGACCCTACCCATGCATGAATTTCGTGCACCAGACCCTAGTAAATAAATAAATACATAAATACATACATAAATACATAAATATGTAAATAAATATACATACATACATATATACGTACATTGGTGTGAATTTGAAGAAATTGGGACAGTCAGACGTTGCTGGTTGGAATGTAAAATTGTGAAGATACATTAGGAAAAGGTTGCAATTCTTCCAAGTGTTCAAAATAGAGTTACTACATGACCAGCAATTCATTCCCAGGTATATGCAAAGCAAAATGAAAATATATTATGACACAAAAATTTTTATATGAGAGAAATGAAAAATGTTGAAATAAAAACTTATTCAGGAATGTTCATAGCAGCACTATTTATACCTCAAAAGTGGAAACAACCAGATAGTAGATTTTTGTGGCTGCTGTAACAAATTACTATAGATTTGGTGCCTTGAAACAACAGAAATTCATTTTCCCACAGTTCTGGGTTCCCAAAGTATGAATTCAGTGTCACTGAGCTGCAATCAAGGTGTGAGCAGAGCTGCATTCCCTAGGAGAGAATTTGTTTCTTGGCTCTTCCAACTTCTGGTGGCCGCCAGCATCCCTTCATCTGTGGCCACAGCAGGTCAGTATTCAAGACCAGCATCTTCAAGTCTCTTTCTGCTCCATCTTTACATTCCTTCTCCTCTGTGTGTGTGTGTGAATCCTCCCTCTCTCTCTTTATAAGGATACATGTGCTCACATTTGCAGCCCACCTGAATAATACAGGATAACCCCATATCAAGATCCTTAATCATATGTGCGAAGATCCTCTTTCCTCCCATATAAAGTAACACAAGTTCTAGAAATTTGGAAGTGTATATCTTTAAGAAGGCCATTTTTATCCTAGCACAAAGCCAAATGTCCATAAACTATCCTATATAATAAAAGTGCAATATGCTAAGTGTCCGACCAATAGGTTGACCATTCGGTTGATGGTTCGACCAGTTGCTATGACACACACTTGCCACCAGGGAGAAGACACTCGACTAGTAGGTTAGCTTGCTGCTGGGGTCCAGCTGAATGGGACTGGGTGAGAGGGCACACCCTGGAGCCCCCCCGCAGTCCCTCCCTGGCCAGCCAGCCCCCATCGCCCTATCAGGACTTGGGGAGACAGCCCTGATTGGCCCCAATTGCTGGCCAGGCTGAGGGACCCCACCGGTGCATGAATTTGTGCACTGGGCCTCTAGTTAATATGTAAACAAAAAGTGTTATATCTATACAATGAAACATTCAACAGTAAAAATGAAGTACAACACACAGATGAATCTTAAAAACATTGTGCTCAATGAAAGAAACCAACCCTAAAAGGTCATGTATCTTATGGTTTCTTTTATCTTTATTTTGTATTTTTATTAAAATATAGTTGGCATCCAATATTATATTAGTTTCAGGTATACACAGTTGATTCAATTTCACAATTTAATCACCATACTAAGTAACCATTTGTTACCATGCAAACTTATCACAATGTTACTGATTATATTTCCCTTTACTTTTTCACTCATCCCTATACCCCTCTCCTCTGGTAACAGACATGTGATTCCTTTCATATGAAAAGGTCTCAGTAGACAAATGTATATAAACAAAAATGGGAGGAAGGGTAATTACTGAAAATGGGTATAAAGTATTTTTGTAGGTGATATATATATTCTAAAACTAGACTGGTGGTGGTTGGACAACTCTGCATATACTAGAATCCACTGTACTGTACACATTAAATTGGTGAACTATATGTTGTATAATCTATATCTCAATAAAACTGTTCTACAAACAGGAGAAAAGTATAAATAAACTTATTTATTGCCTTTCAGGAATTGATTGGGAATAATTACATCAAATCAGACACTGGAAGGAAAAACAGGAACAAGAAAGGAGAAATTGCAATCTAATTCCATTACTGTTCTTAGTATGAAACAATAGACAATAGGTAAAATAAAAGAGGGACTAAAGGTATTTAGTAAATTATATATCTATCAAGACACCCATTAGAAAAAAAGTGTATCACATGATCTCACTCATATGTGGAATCTAATGAACAAAACACATTCAGAGACACAGAAGCCTGGAAAAGACTGTGGAATCTCAGGGAAAGCAGGGAAGTGTGGGTGGGTGGAGGAGATCAGCCAAACAATCTGTACGTGCACATGCTTTACCCATGGACACAGACAGTAGTGTGGTGAAGACCTGGGCAGGGGGCAGGGCAGACTAGAAGGGGTCAATGGGGAAAAGGGGGGCATATGTAATACTTTCAATAATAAAGATTTTTTTAAGTGCAAAGTTTTCTAATACTAAAAGATAACCCCCAAAAGATACATATTTTCTTGTAATAAAATATGTAAGGACAAAACTTTTCATGTTTTTTTTTATTGATTTCAGAGAGAGGAAGGGAATAGGAGAGAAAGATAGAAATATCAATGATTAGAGACAATAACCCATTATCTGCCTCCTGAATGCCCACTGGGGATGGAGCCTGCAACCAAGGCATGTGCCCTGACTGGGAATTGAACTGTGACCTCCTGGTCCATTGGTCAATCCTCAACCAACCACTGAGCAAAACTTTTTTTTAAATGTGACTACTATCAGAGGGAATATGGTAGAAAGATAACTGTTCTTTGTATATACTTAGCTCTATACATCTGAATTTGTTCTGAAAAAAAACATAACATAATTACAATAAAATTAAGTTTAAAAGCCATCTTTGAAAATGAAAAATAATTAAACAAATGACCCAAACAGACTATTTGTCTGGTTGTATAGCAGGCAGAAAGACACTATTCTTAATGGCTTGTAAACAGTAATTTTTGAATGTTTATATCCAGTGGGATATTCTCTAAGGGCAGAAACGATTGCAACACACAGTCTTAAACCTCATTGGTAGTACTGTTAATATTGTCATTATGAAATTGTTTTGTGTGTTATAAAATAAGGAAAATCAATAATTATGATGATCAATAATTAGAGCTTAAAGTATCAGTAGCAACATAGAAAACCATATTTTTAAAAATTACTTTACTTTATATGAAGAAAAGTCCTAAACACAATAATTGATCTACTATGAGTAAACATTCCTTAAGCCCAGAGTGCTTTTTCTAAATAATTTTCTACTAAGAAACACCAGGACTCCTTGGAAAAATTACTCCATTCCTGAAGCAAAAGAAAATGTGCAAAATTAAGCTATAATGTTTTTTCTTATCAGGAAGAGAAAAAAGATCAAATATTACAAGGTCATGTCAAAAAAATTCATGAACCAAGTTTAATAAGCTTATATTGTCCAGAAATGAGAAAATGTGCTAATTAGATTAATAATCACAATGAATTGGAGCACTTCAAATAAGTCTAAATCCAGGAGTTTATAAAGATACAAAGGTAACAACCATAAACATTGTAAAATAACTGTCATTTCTAAGGAATAACTCATTATTTTAAAAATTAGTGAAAAAAAAACCACCAAGAATTAAACACTTATCCTGCCTTTACTATATGAGCTATACCTCAAAATAATCAAAAATTATAAGAGAAGTTTACTATTTATGAAAATATTCCATCAAATAAACAAAGAAGAAATAATAGAATAGTAACATCAATAATTAAAACTACCAATTAATTAATGAATCTACACAATGGTTATCAATTATCATAAGAAGAGAAAATTAGACATTCCTAATGGAAGTACACTGCAACTCTTATGAAGTAATCTTGTAAAAACAAAATTAAATATACATTTAATACATCTCTAGATTTAAGCATACATTTATAAGAAATACAGTGTTTAAAGGAATGTGAAATTGACCCCAGATATCACAGGTTTCAGATGAATTCTAACCATGCTAAAGCTAACAGATAACACATGTGCTTTCAATTTTTCCAAAATATAGAGATCAAAACGTCCCAAATTATACTTACAAAACCATCACACTATGGGTATTTTAAAAAATGATGCAAAAAAGCACAATGATATAAAATGATATGACTTAGAAAAAAATCACTAATAATGTCATTGTAAATGTCTTAAATAGTGTATTAACAAGAAATCCTGCAGGACGTGAACGTAAGAATGTATAGCCATCAAATGCCTTGCTCCATATTTATCAAAATAGTGGAAAAGGTATATATATTTCTGTAGCTGTTGGACAAATAATAGTCAATAAAATGCAATATGCATTTCTTATTTTAAAGTGAAAATAAAGGTCTATAAAGAGTATTTTATTATAAGTACCAAGAGACTATGTCAAAAGCCAGCATTATATTTGATGAGAAATACTAAAAGCATTCCTATAAAAATAAGGAGAAAAACAATGTTGACCATTCACCCCACTATTTTTATCATTATTCTGGAGGTCCTAGCCAGGACAAGTAGGCAAGAGAAAGCAGTATGAGGCATAAAATTGGAAAGAATTCAAACTTATTGCCACTTTCCAAAAATAATAGAGTGTATCTAGAAAGCCCAAGAGAGTTAACTGAAGACAATTGAGAAATAAAAATAACAAATAAAAAACAATAAAGTGGTTAATTACAAAATCAACATGTAAAATCCAATAGCTCCCCACTATAAAAAGATCAACCAATTAGAAAATGAAGTGAGAAAAAGACTATAGTTGTAATAACAACAGAGAATAAAATTTTAAATGTAGTGAGAATTTTTTAAGTTCTTTCAATGAATAGAAAGGCTATTTTTGAAGAGAAAAAATTTAATACCAACATGCTATCAAGACTCTAAAAATCTATAAATAAATCTGTATGCATCTGTAAACCTGTCAAAACCCTATCTATAAATCTGTAAATGTATTTTTATATGATACTAGTGGCCCAGTGCATGAAATTTGTGCAGGGGGGTGTCCCTCAGCCTTACCTGCACCCTCTCTAATCTGGGCCCCCTCGGGGGATGTCCAATGGACTTAAACCAGCAGTCGGACATCCAGGACCACTGGCTCCTAACCACTCACCTGCCTGCCTGCTTATTCACCCCTAACCACTCTCTGCCTGCCAGCCTGCTTGCCCCCAACTGCTCACCCTTGCCGGCCTGATCACCCCCAAGTGCCCCCCACTGCAAGCCTGTTCACCCCCAATTGCCTCCCCCTGCCAGCCTACTCACCCCCAAGTGGCACCCCTGCAGGGCTGCTTGCCCCCAACTCCACCCACTGCTGGCCTGATCACCCCCAACTGCCCTCCCCTCCTGGCCTGATCACCCCTAACCGCCTCTGCCTCAGCCCTGTCACCATGGCTTTGTCCAGAAGGACATCTGGAAGGTCTCCCAGAAGGTCTCCTGATCTAATTAACATATTACCCTTTTATTAGTATAGATAGAGTCCTGGTGCACGGATGGGGGCCGGCTGGTCTGCCCTGAAGGGGGTCTTGGATCGCGGGGGTGTCCCCTTGGGGAGTGGGGCTGGCCTGAGTGAGGGGCCTGAAGTAGTTTGCAGGCCAGCCACTCCCCCAATTGGGGTGGGGGTTCCCTCTGGGGGGCATGGCTGGCCTGGGTGAAGGGCTGAAGGCCATTTATTTTGTTGTTTTTTTAAATATATTTTATTGATTTTTGCAGAAAGGAAGGGAGAGGGATAGAGAGTTAGAAACATTGATGAGAGAGAAACATCGATCATCTCCTCCTGCACACCTCCTACTGGGGATGTGCCCACAACCAACATACATGCCCTTGACCAGAATTGAACCTGGGACCGTTCAGTCCACAGGCCGACACTCTATCCACTGAGCCAAAGGTAGGGCTGAGGGCTGTTTGCAGCCTGGCCACACACCCTTTAGGGTGAGGGTCCATTCTGGGGACAGGGTGGGCCTGGACAAGGAGCCAAGGGCTGTTTGCAGGCTGGCCATGCTAGGGGGCATGGCTGGCCTAGGCGAGGGGCTGAGTGCCATTTGGGGGCGGTTTGCAGGCTAGCCAAGCCCTCGGCTTTGTCCAGAAGTTCTCTGGAAGGTCTCCTGGTCTAATTAGCATATTACTCTTTTATTAGTATAGATTAACATTTTGGGGAAGGAAGGAGAGTTTATAGAAGCAGACAAACTAGTTCAGTAGTTCATAGGGAAAAATAAACATGAATATATCCAGATGATTTTGAAAAAGATGCTTATGGCAAGGTATAGTAATTATAAGCTTAATACTGGCATGCGAACAGAAGACAGACATCAATGAAATGGAAAAGAGAGTTCAAAGATAAGTTAAAATTTCATATCAGATATGATGTTCAGTCAAACCATTTGGGAAAAAGGTAGATTAGTGGATAAATATTTGGACCGATGGCTAACACTCTGGCAAGTAATGGAAGATGGATCCCTACTTCATTCTTTGTATCAAAATTAATTTTATATGAGTCAATGTTTAAAAAAGAAACTATATAATACTAGAATAATCATGAGAGAATTTTTAAAATATTATTACCCAAATGGGTGATCAAATTAAGTCCAAGACTAATTAAAAACTCATGGAATTTGACACATAAAATTTTTACAAAACAGAACACGCTTAAGAATGGCATGGAACTTGGAAATGAAGAAAAAAGGTAGACCAATCCCTATGACCTGTTTCCACTCTGTTACAGCTCTCATATTCAAGCGAAATAAAATTGTCCCTACCCACTTGCTCCCCTTCTTTATAAATCCTGTTCCTCTAAGTACTGTATTTATCCTCCCTGACCTTAGTTGAACCCTTTGTAAAATGAGGTCAGTAACACATTTCCCAGAAAGATTCACAGTTGTTATTTACTGTTTCAGTTATATGTGAAGCAAAGAATGTATAACCCCTTTGAGAGTACACATTCTGTGCTTGGTGCGGGGTTTCAAGGGAACTGAAATGTGACAGTTGACTGTCACTAAGTGGCTGTGAGCTTCCTGACCTCTCAGAAGGCGCCTGAAGCCTGTCCCATCAAACCCGCGTTTGCGGAAAGTGGCACCACACCACTGCTGCACAGGCCTCTCCCTGTGCACACGGGCTCCTCTGGTGAAGGAGGAGCCTGTTCCCGGGGGCCTGCCGGAGCATGTCTTCCCCCGGCGCTTTATTGACGAAGGAGACGATGATGGTTGACACTAAGTAGCAAGGACACATGCCTCCAGTATAGAGGAGTCCT
The DNA here is from genome assembly GCF_000327345.1 of Myotis davidii. Lineage (NCBI taxonomy): Eukaryota > Metazoa > Chordata > Mammalia > Chiroptera > Vespertilionidae > Myotis > Myotis davidii. The sequence goes on from NW_006300367.1 coordinate 4,386,388, forward strand.
GTTTGACCCTCCCTGATAGGGTGATGCATATTACTGAAGGCCTTCAGGACATTTCACCTCAAACTGGATTTTGTTGTTAAAGAAAGAGAGTGGGGAGCAGATTCAGGAGCCTTGCCGTCTGCCTAGGAAACTAGCTGTTTTGACATAATCTCCAGGAGATGCCTCGGGTGTTGAGTCAGCACAACTGTGAGAGGACAGTGGACAGCCAAGCTTTCCTCGTCTTCCATCTCACAGGGCCTGGCCCAAGCTGCGAACCGCAGGGGCAGGCACCGGTCCACTACTGACTGAACACAAAAGTCAGACATTGTTCTCGGTGCTGGGACACAGGAGATGAATCAGGCCAAACTCACCACCTTCAAGGAGCTCACATTCCACTACGACGTGCAGTGTCGCATTAGTCACACATGTGTTGGTTCCAGTGAAAAGCAAGCCGAGGTCTCTGCAGACTGAGGAAGTGAAAGCAGGACAAGCCCATGGACCCGAGCAGGCAGTTACGATGCGAGCTTTTCTTCAACAGGAGCCTTCTTCCGGTACTGAACTGGGTGCATGATATTGTGGTGAACAAGTGCAGATTCTGTGATTCTAACTGTTTCAAGTAGAAGAGAGACAGATTCAAATCCTATTTCCTGTCTGTTCCCGTCACGGTGTCACCTGCTCCTAGTGACACTTGATGACCTCCCACAAGGCCACCATGGCTGTAGGTGGGAATAGTCGTCTGACTGATCGTTCATGAACACTCACCTTTAGCCAGGCCTGTTATCCTAACAGCCAATTCCGCAGCAGCTCTTTGGTATCCTCACTTTTTTAAGGGAAGAGATTCAGAAAGGTCAGGCCAGTTGCACAAGGTCAGGCCAGTTGCACAAGGTCAAGCCAGTTGCACAAGGTCACACTGAAGGGGAAAAACCGGAGGCAGACCAGGTCTCCTGCTTCGAATCTGTGTTCTGATCCAGGCCCGGCGGCCACACGAGGCATATGCTTTCAGATGCTGTGAGCAGAAGCAAAGATGGAGCCCCGACCTCGCTCTCTAGTAGTTTATAATCTAATATGGAAATAAAACATCAACACAAATCATTGTAAGGCAGGAATATATGTTTTTAATAAATAAAACACTCAAATCTAAATAACCATCTCCTCCTGCCCCCCACCCCCAAAAAATACAAGCAAATCTGCGAAGCTCAAACTAGGAAAGAAGACGTGGGAGCACACAATCAGGTCCCAAGCAGCTGGGGCTGGCCTGAGGGCTGCAGCTCGCAGTCATGGCCTCCCCTGCCCCCGAGAAGTCCTGCTGGCGGAGAGAACACGTCCGGCCCTCACAGCTGGAGTTGTAAATAAACCCGACCAGAAAACAGAAGCCTGGTCCTCCCATTCTCGGTTCTTAGAGCAGCATCCTTCCACGAAGGCCCTCAAACCTCTGCCCCACTTGCAATTGCTATCGGAGTCAAGACTGCAGAACCAGGGTCCTGAAGAAGTGGGGCTGCCCTGCACCTGCCCAGGCGTGTGCCCTGCGGCCCCGCTGAGGCTCCGAATGAAAGCCCCGCGCCCGACAGTGTGTGCCAGCTCTAGGGTCACGCTGCCCAGGTACATCAGCCCCCACAGGCTGCCCGGAATGCAGCAGCCTGTGGACTCAGTGAGAGAAATGCCCCGGTATATTCTCACCCAGAGAACAGGAACTCATTTTATTTTTGACTATCTCTGCCCTTCCATCTCCTCGGATGTTACCAAACAGCTTGGTGGGGATGGGGAGTCTCTCCTGAGAAGAAAATAGCTCACGGGATTCTTTTTTCCTATTTCTATGAAGTCCTCAGGGGCAACGCTAACAAGGTGGGTTTTATTCTTCTTCTGCAAGATCTATTTCGACCGTGGGATTATAGAAAGTCGGTCCCAAACATGCTTACTAGTTTTTAATCTAGAAGGCATCTGTGTTCCAAGTCAAACAGCGAATGCTCTGTACAGAGGAACCTCACCCTGAGATTGGGGGAAGGAAGGGAGATTTCAAATCAAGTAGAATTCTCATCGTGGAGACACCAAAGTACAATCCTCAGCTCACACGCGACTCCTCTTTCCTTGGTCCTTTCTGGGACACAAAGACCCACTGCTCTTCATGTTGCATCGTAGCCATTCCCACCGCCACAGCCACCCAGCCTATGGCACTTCATGAATGGTACTGTCTCCAGTCTCAGCCACATCAGTCATCTCCTCACCAATTGCTCCACTATTCCCCTTCAAATGCTTAAAATAGCCTTGAGGATGGAAAAGGCAATTTCCCAGAGAATTTCATCTGCATCACTTTCTGTCCTAACACCCTTTGCTCATCGCTTCCCTTGTTTCTGTGGACAGAACACATGGTGTGAATTGTGTTTCAAACTCTCTTTGTTGCAAAGCAAAGAAACCATCATCAAAATGAAAAGGGAATCCACTGTGTGAGAGAACATATTTGCCAATGATACGTCTGATAAAGGGTTAATATCCACAATATATAGGGAACTCATACAACCTAGCAAAAGGAAAACAAACAACTCAATTAAAAAATGGGCAAAGGTCTTAAATACACACTTCTCCAAAGTGGACATACAGATGGCCAAGAAACATGGAAAAAATGCTCAAAGTCACTAATCATCAGAGAAGCGCATATTAAAATGACAATGAGATATCACCTCACACCTGTCAGAATGTCTACCATCAACAAATGGCAAGTGCTGGTGAGGTTGTGGAGAAAAGGGAACCCTAGTGCGCTGCTGGTGGGAATGCAGACTGGTGCAGCCATTATGGAAAACAGTATGGAGTTTCCTCAAAAAATTAAATATGAAACTGCCCTTTGACCTAGTAATCCTACTTCTAAGAATATATCCTACGGAACCAGAATCACCAATCAGAAAGAATGTGTGCACCCCTGTGTTCATAGCTGCGCAATTCACCATAGCTAAGATCTGGAAACAGCGCCTAGTGCCCATCAGCAGATGAGTGGATAAAAAAGCTGTGGTACATTTACACCATGGAATACTATGCAGCAGTAAAAAAGGATCTCTTACTCTTTGAGACAGCATGGAGGGACCTGGAGAGTATCATGCTAAGCGAAATAAGCCAGTCAGAGAAAGACAAGTATCACATGATCTCGCTCATATGTAGAATCTAGTGAACAAAATAAACTGATGAACAAAATAGATCCAGAGACATAGAAACATGGAACAGACTATGGAATCTCAAAGGGAAGGAGGGGGTGAATGGTTTGATGGGTGTGAAATCAATCAACCAAAGAAGTTGCATGCATATATGCATAACCCATGGACACAGACAATAGTGTGTTCAAGGCCTGGGGTCGGGGGAGGGATGGGCCAGAAGGAGTCAATGAGGGGGGGAAAAGGGAACATATGTAATAGTTTCAACACTAAAGATTAAAAAAAAACTCTTTGTCCTATGTCTTCTTATCCTGGCCTTTGCCTCCTAAAATAACCTGAGAAGTTTGTTTTTTTATTTTTCATCTCTAGATAACTTTTATTGTCCTCTTTTTATTGATTTTTCTAAAAAAGGAAATTTACTCCTTTTATAACATAAAAGTTTAATAAAGCAAAGAACTGTCATATCTAATAATAACAATAACAGTAACTACCAGCCAGGAATATCAAATATACCAAATAAATCAGATAGATTGTAACACAAACCCCATTTGTAGTGACAGATAAGAACATTCATTATCTCCAGTCTATGTCTTTCTATGCATTCCAAGTAGAGCAGTAAGATAAACTTTGTGGCTCTGGTTGAGAATATTTTAACACTCAAAAAGGAAAAAAACCAAAGAACTATTTCTGAATCTCTCATTGTCAAGTAATGTTTCTGCTATAATCTGCTTCAAGTAAAAGATAAACGTAGCCGAAACCGGTTTGGCTCAGTGGATAGAGCATCGGCCTGCGGACTGAAAGGTCCCAGGTTCGATTCCGGTCAAGGGCATGTACCTGGGTTGCGGGCACGTCCCCTTTGGGAGATGTGCAGGAGGCAGCTGGTCGATGTTTCTCTCTCATCGATGTTTCTAACTCTCTATCTCTCCCCCTTTCTCTCTGTAAAGAATCAATAAAATATATTTAAAAAAAAAGATAAACGTAATAAAAATGTGGACTGACAACCATATTGTCACATATTCACTTGATATTGTTTGGGTTAATCAGTATGAATGACCTTTGAGAATTTATCAGGAGGGGATTTCTGGTTGTATTATTATTAGGAATTCCAGAATGAATTGCCGATTCACTTTTTGCTAATATTTATCCCCCACACACACAATCCCTCTACCTCCGACCACCACCCCTCCCCTCTGGCAATCACCGTATTTTTATCTGTGTCCACGAGTCTTTCTTTTTTTCTTTGCTTAATCTCTTCACCCTTTTCACTCAGGCCCCTTTAGACAAGACCTGCCTCAGCGATGGCTTCCAAGGGTGCAGTCATGGAGGAGAGTAAAATGGGTTGATTAATGTTCTAATTCTCCAAATATTCCTCTGCCTTATCCCAGGATGTGGTCATCATAGTCGACATCACTCCAGATTTGTTCTGGAGCTTTTCACCACAATCTTGCAGGAACTCAGCATTCGACAGGAAACTGAGCAAGTTCATCCAGACTTACTAGTAACCCTGGCCTTGCTGTCCCATGGCACCCACTAGACTGTGAGTTTGTGGGGGTGGGGCCATCTCGGTCCTGTCCCATCACAGACCCCAGTGTCTAACAGAAGAAGTCAGCCCAAGAGATTTTATTGATCCCATTAACAGAAAACTTGTCTCCCCTCTACACCTTGTTTTCCATAGTAAGGCCCCACTAGCTACAAAGAAATGACCTCTGAAGCACCTATGAGAATAATATGGGAACTTGGGAAGATTTTTCCTCTTGATACAAGCAGAAGGATATTCCTAGTGCAAGACACTTTAGACCAGACTATATCACCGGCAAAAAAAAAAAAAAATCTGATTATGCAAGTAGATATGAATATGTCAAGTCATTAGTATCAGCTTCCATGAAGCAAATTGCTTGTCATACTTCATTTATACTCATTTATGTCTAAACAGGAGTATTTTCAGTGACACCTCATAAATATATTTTACACAGCTCTCTGGAAGCTTTCATCTCCTGTCTCAAAAGGTGTCTGTCTGGTGCGAAATGCAGAAGGACTCCACAGGTAGAGAAGAGGAGGGGGAGGGTGGAAGGGCAGGGGAAGAAAAGAAAGGGAAAAAGGATTGTCGACCAAGTAGGAGCTATAAAAATTCATGAGCCTGAGGCAAGCTTCGATTTATGCATTTAGACAATTCCATTAAACTAAATGAAAGTTAATCTGTTGTAAATCTTCCCACTTCTCAGTGATTCTGCAGAAATTAATTTACAGTAATTGAGAATAAGAGGAAGAATAACAGACATGCTGATCTGTATGTATCCATGGTCACTGGAGACATGAGAAGGTAGCCAGCCTGCATTTGGAAAGACACACACCCATGAAGGTACCTGTCATTTGTCAGAGCAAGTGTGCCTGCCCCACAACTTCGAGTACCAGCATCATCTGCTTTGAGCTGCTTTCCCAGGACTTCTGTACTCAGCGCCCAAGCTCTTAAAAGTCTCACCTGGATGTGGTCAGTTGCCCTGATAGTTATTCATCTGCCAATGGGCAGATGACTTTACATTACAGTCATTCTGTCGAGGCGGCATGCCCTGTACCTCCCATGATTGTCTCTGATCATCTTCATCTGACTCTGGACCTTAGGGTCAGCCACTCAAACAAGTCCTTCCTGTTGGCTTAAATCTTGGTTGATTTTGTACAACAAGCATATTATGTGCTCTATAGCCAATTGAGTCCACACATAGTAACATATGAGTTTTTTTAATCACTGCTTTCAACCAGACTCTTTGTCAGGCTCTCTTCTTGTCCTTCAATGACATTTTGTGCAGAGCTTGCAGGTCTCAGTCACTCTTAGTAATTGTAAATTAAAAGTTTAAACCTTAATATTATATCAAATGACAAGTTTCTCTTCTCTTGGGCTAGACATATGGCCCCAGAAATGTAGGATGAGGTGGGGCATGGTCAACTTCTTTGCTTGTGCTCCTTCATCCTTCTGCTGGAGGCAGAGAGAGAGCTGTCAGGAGCATCCTGTGTCACTGCTTGGGGTGGAGACACCAGATCTCTCTGTGGTCATCCAGCTCAATCCACGCATGGCCCCTGCTCTACAAAGGACTCTAAGGATGGCATGCATGGTCTTCTTGGGCTTGTGCTCATCTACACCTCAGCTCTTCCCATGACTGATGACCCCCTTTAGCCCCTGCTCCATGGAGGACTCTCAGGATGGTGTACAGGATCTTCTTGGTTCTTTCTATTGCTGATGACCCACTGTCATCCCTACCAGTTGTCCAGAGCCTCAATGCCTATGGATTCAGGATCTCTGTCTGCTAGATGGCTGCCTAGACAGCTCCATGGATCCTGCCCTTCCATCCTCTGTGCTCCTTGATGTGTAGCTGATGCTGTCAGTGCCCCTCAGCATCTCCTTGCACACTCCCAGAGTACTGTCCTACTTCTGTGCATATGCAAAATACCTGTTGTCTTTCACAAACTTGGAACATCTTAACTATCTTCTCCCCAGAGTTCATTTCTAATTGTCTTTCAGAACAAATACAATACAGCTTCTCTGGAAAAACTTGCAGTCTTCCTTGACTATCCTTCCAACCCTTATGAGATCAGTTTCTTCCTGCTATATTTGCAAAGCACAATGTACTCCCTTACATTTAATTAAGTATGATATTGTACTGGGTTGGTTAGCTTGTCCATATTCCCAGCCAAACTGTGCTCTATTTAAGAGCAGAAACCAATCATGTTTAAATACTCATGTTTAAGTGAACTCATGCATCTAGAAGAGCTCTGTGCATGCAGGCACTCATTGCTTGTTTATTAAATAAACTAGAGGCCCAGTGCACGGATTCATGCACCAGTGGGGTCCCTCAGCCTGGCCTGTGGGGATCTGGCCAAAACTGGCTCTCTGACATCCCCCAAGGGGTCCCGGATTGCGAGAGGGCACAGGCCAGCCCAAGGGACCTCACCATTGCACAAATGAGGCCGGGGAGGAAACCCGGGAGGAGCTCCAGGGTGTGTCCGGTCCATCTCTCCCTGACCCCATCAGCCAGACCCTAGCAAGCTAACTTACCAGTCAGAGCATCTGCCCCCTGGTAGTCAGTGCATGTCATAGTGACTGGTTGAATGGTTGAACGAATGATCGAACAAATGGTCAGACACTTAGCATATTAGAACTTTTATTATATAGGATGAACAAGTGGATTACTGTGGCTAACTCAGAGAAAATATATGAAGCTACCCAAGAGGCAAAAACCAAGACACATCATAATTAAAATGGCAAAAGTTAAAGACTAAGAGAAAAATCTTAAAAGGCACAGAAGAAAGGCAGTCAGTTACCTACAAGGGAGCTCCCATGAGGTTGTCAGCAGATTTATCAATAGAAACATTTCAGCCGAAACCGGTTTGGCTCAGTGGATGGAGCGTCGGCCTGCGGACTGAAGGGTCCCACGGTCGATTCCGGTCAAGGGCATGTGCCTGGGTTGCGGGCACATCCCCAGTGGGAGATGTGCAGGAGGCGGCTGATCGATGTATCTCTCTCGTCGATGTTTCTGGCTCTCTATCTCTCTCCCTTCCTCTCTGTAAAAAATCAATAAAATATATTTTTAAAAAAAAGAAACATTTCAGACAAGAAGGAATTGGCATGAAATATTCAAAGTGATGAAAAGCGAGGGCCTACAACCAAGGCTATTTTACCCAGCAAAGCTATTATTTAAAATTGAAGGAGATATGAAGAACTCCTATACAAGGAAAAGCTAAAGGAGTTTGTTACATGCAAGACAGCATTAGAAGAAATGTTAAATGGCTTGCTTGGAGAGGAAGAAGGAGGAGGAGGAGGAGGAGGAGGAAGAGAAGGAGGAAGAAGGAGAAGGAAGAGAAAGAGTAGGAGAGGGAGGAAGAGGAGGGGGAGGAGGAGGAGGAGAAAAGAAACAGAGGAACATAGTTAAAAAATAAAATGGGGCCGGTTTGGCTCAATGGATACAGTGCCAGCCTGCGGACTGAAAGCTGCCAGGAATAAATATGTATTATGAATAATCACTTTCAAAGTAAATGCTCTAGTTAAAAGAAAGAAGGTAACTGACAGCCTTATATGACACACTAGACCAAATGGATTTAATTGCTATCTTCAGAGCATTTCACCCCAAAGCAGCTGAATATACATTCTTTTCAAGTACCCTAAGATAGACCATATGTGAGGACACACATGTTAGGAATGTTTTCTAGGATAGACCACATGTTAGGACACAAAACAAGTCTCAATAAATTTAAGAAGATTGAAATTATATCAAACATCTTCTCTGACTAAAGTGCTATGAAACTTGAAATCAAGAAGAAATGAAATGCATCCAAATTGGAAAGTAAGAAGTGAAACTGTCATTATTTGTAGATGACATGATACTATATGTAGAGAATCCTAATGACTTCATCCTACTAGAACTGATAAATGAATTCAGCAAAGTAGCAGAATACAAAATAAGTTCAGAAATCAGTTGCATTTTTATACCCCAATAATGAATTATCAGAAAGAAAAACAATCCCATTCACAATTGCTGCAAAAAGAACAAAATATACCTAGGAATAAATTTAACCAAAGATGTAAAAGACCTGTACTTGGAAAATTATATTACACTGAAGAAAGAAATTGAAGAAGATACAAATAAGTGGAAGCATATACCATGTTCATGGATAGAATTAACATCATTAAAATGCCCATAATACCCAAAGCAATCTATAGACTCATCACAATTCCTATCAAGATAATAATGGCATATTTCACAGAACTAGGACAAATATTCCAAAACTTTATATGGAACCACGAAAGATCCCAAATAGTAACAGAAATCTTGAGAAAGAACAAAGTTGGAGAAATCATGCTACCTGATCTCAAACTATACTACAAGGCCATAGTAATCAAAACACAATGTTACTGGCATAAAAACAGAAATGTAGATCAATGGAACAGAATAGAGAGCCCAGAAATAAACCCATTACTTTATATTCTATTAGTATTTGACAAAGGAGGCAAAATTTACAATAGACTAAAGATAGTCTATTCAATTATGTGATTTAGAAAATTGGACCTATCCATGCAAAAAAAAAAATGAAACTAGATCACCTTCTTACACCATATGCAAGAATAAACTCAAAATGGATTAAAGGCTTAAATGTTAGACTTGAAACCAAAAAAATCCTATAAGCATGCATAAGCAGTAAAATCTCAGACATTTCCTGTAGTGTTATTTTTTCTAATATGTCTCCTTGGGCAATGGAAAAAAAATGGGACTACATCAAACTAAAAAGTTTTTGCAAAGGAAACCACCAATAAAACTAAAAGACAATCCACTGAATGGGAGAATATATTCACCAATAATACCATCAAGTGTTGTCTAAGATGTGGAGAAAAGGGAACTCTAGTGCATTATTGGTGAGAATTCAAATTAGTACAGCCACTGTGGAAAGCAATATGAAGTTACCTCAAAATATCAAAAATGGAACTGCCTTATGACCCAACAATTCCACTTCTGGGAATTTATATGAAGAAACCCAAACACTAATGCAAAAGAATATATGTACTTCTATGTTCATTACAGCATTATTTATAATAACCAAGATTTGAAAGCAGCCCACGTGTCCATCTGTAAATGAGCGGATAAAAACACTGTGGTACATTTACCCAATGGAATACCACTCGACCATAAAAAGGAAGAGAATTTTACTCTTTGTAACAGCATGGATGACCTGGAGAACATTATGCTAAGTGAAATAAGCCAGTCAGAGAAAGAAAAGTACAATATTATTTCACTCATATGTGAAATTTAATGAACAAATTGGACTAACAAGCAATTAGAGACAGACTCATAGATAGAGAGCAGGCAGACAGCTCTGGTAAGGGATTGTTGAGGTGTTTGTGGAGGGATTGAGCAAAAAGGAAATAAAAAATAAAAAAGCAATGGACATGAAAAGCAGTGTGGTGATTTGAGGGACAATGAGGTGTGAGGGGAGATGAGAAATGGTATAGGGGGGATAAATGGTGATGAAAAAAATAAAATGAAATAAAATAAAATAAACAAGCTCTGGTTTTAGAGTTGAGATCTACATCATAATAAATCCTTATATTCATTGGGATCTATGTCTTTCAAATCCATGTATTTTCATTTCTCATTAAACTCCAGATATCTGACATTTTAAAAAAAAGATTTTTGCTGTGGCTGGTGTGGTTCCGTTGGTTGGAGTCCTGGCCTGTGCACTGAGGCATCACTTGTTTGAATCCTGGTCAAGGGCATGTACCAGGGTTTCAGGTTCAATCCCTGGCCAGGAGCACATGTGGGAGGGAGCCAATCCATGTTTCTCTCTCTCTCAGTGATCTCTCTCTCTCTCTCTCTCTCTCTCTCTCTCTTTCTCTCTCTCTCTCCCTTCTTCTTCTCTCTCTAAAAACATCAATGAAAAAAAATGTTTAAAGAATTTTCACCAGAGCCTTGAAGTGCCAGGTGCCTGCCTGCTCCTTCTGAGAGGTGTGTGCGTATGCAGATCCTCCCAGGAGCAGATCCCCATGCTTTTTCTCCCTGGCTACTAGATGGGCCAGAAATGGAAAATACTCTAGGCTAAACCAGGGCCTAGAGCAGAGTATGGTGTGAGGCTTATCCAGCTAGCCCTTCCAAATTAGGATGGGAACAACTCAACCCAATCAGATGATCTTTCTTAGGAAGTGTAAAAGTGACATCCATTCAGATAAACCCGTGGAACCCAGCCCACATTGTTCCAAGCACAGTGGCTGCCGAAACCTACCTTGTGGTAAATAGGGTATTCCAGATATTCACAGAGTTTATTCTTTTACTAGGGGCCCAGTCCATGAATTCATGCACCTTGAAAGGAACTGTGGGCCGAGAGGCTGCTGTAGGCACAGGGGCGGGTCTCAGCCCATCCTCTGCGACCCCACCTGGCCCCTCCCACCACAGCCCCTGGTCTCTTGTCTGCCAGCAGCCCCGCTCCCACCACTGCTGCTGCTCCCATGTGCCGATGGCATGGAGCAATTGCGGCCAGCGCCAGCAAGGGGTGTGAGCAAGGCTGGCACCATCAGCAGATGCAAGCAGCAGCTGCTGCCCCAATTGCCCCTTGGGAGCAGGAGGAGGTGGAAAAACCCTCAGGGGCGATTAGGGCCGGCAGCCACCACTCACACCCGCTGATGGTGCTGAGCAATCAGGACCAGTGCCAGGCACTGGCAGCTCGTGCAAGTGGCAGCTCCAGTGGGTGCAAGTGGCAGGCACTGGCAGTGGGTGCAAGCACTGGGTGGGACCGTGGCATGCAGGAGCAAAGAATTTTCAATAACCACCAGAGGCTCGCCCTGATAACAGTGATTGGCACCCTGCCTTGGTCTGGCGCCCCCGCTCACCTGGTCCACCGTCCCACCACGGCTGACACCCACCATGTTCTGCACACATCCCCTGGTGGTCAGTGCACACCATAGCAACCAGTTTTCAGTTGTTTGGTTGTTCTGGTTGTTCCACTGTTTGGTCTATTTGCATATTAGCCTTTTATTATATAGGATTTATGTGATTTATTATTTTGATTTATTATTTATTAATTATTGTATTTGAAAGTGGTTGTGGGCAGGATGGGGCCCTGAGGCCCAGGAAGGCCCAGTTAAGCACTGATCAGTGATGATCCAAGCCCTGGCTCAGGTGTGTGCCAATCCAAAATCTCTGCCTTTTCCTCAGCACTTACACAGTCTGAGGTCTCTGACCCTGCTAAGACCCACTTCCCCAGATAAGAACTTGTTGACAGACTGATGTCTAATCTAATGCACAAGAAAACGTGATGGTTTTCTGTGGTAAATGTCTATATGGTGGGTGCAGTGTTCACAGTTTAAAGTCTCATTGATCTTTAGTTAAAATGAGCCTCTCAGTTGGTTGTGTTTGTTGATGCTGTGAGAAGCTGATAAGAACAAAGATAGATCCCTGTGCATTCTCATGAGCTTCTGACAATTCTCCTACACTGACTGGGTGTCCTACAACTCAACTCAGTTCTGACGCTAACTACCCAGAGTTCGTCCAGACTGCACAGGTATGGTCAAAGTCTTTCACAAGGCTGTCCGATTCCAGACACCAGCCTCATGTTTCCTGCCTGGCCAACTACAAATTCCAAAATTCTCCTTTTCCACACCAATGGGTATGATGCAATTCTCTTCTGACACTAGCCACCCAGAGTTAGCCTCAAGTCCCTGAGGGGCTGAGTCCTTCACAAGACTCACTCACTTCCGACAGCACACGGACATCTGACTAACTGGCTATAAATTCTAGGGTTCCCACAACTCTCTCAGTTTTGAAAATTCACTAGAATGATTCACAACTCGCTGAAAGTGATTACTTGTGATTTTAGTTTTATTATAAAGGCTATAGGTCAGGAAGAGCCCAATGAAAAGATGCATAGGGAAAGGTCTTGGGTCTGGGTTTTGGAGAGAACTTCCATGCAATATTCTGGGGAAATAAGGGGTGACTCCTACTGGCACATCAATGTTCCCCAACAGGAAGTTCCACTGAGTTCAGCGTCCAGAGATTTTGTTGGGGTTTCATTAAAAAGGCATGATTGATGAAATTATTAGCTACATGACTGAATTAAATCTCCAGACTCCTCTCCTTGCCCATTCGTTGGGTGGCTGAAAGTCCCAACTTTCTATTAATGAAGCAGATCTCTCTGATGACCAACACCCATCCTGAAGCGACCTAAGGACCCCTTTGAGTCACCACCTCCACATAAATATTCTTATAGCTCAAGAAATGCCTAGTGTTTGGGAAGCTCTGTGCCAGGAATCGGGCACAGAGGTCAGACATGTCTCTTAGACCACACTGTGAGGTGAAGAGACATCCCCAACAAGGAGAAAGATCCCTGGGCAGATATGATGAATGAAGACAGCTTCGGTCCTTGTCTGCACACAGTGGCTCGAGAATCAGTACTGGTTGAGAACACAGCTCTGAAGACAGACTCCAGCCCTCTACCTTCACCAGCTGTGATATTTCAGAGAAGATGAGTTTGTAATCTCTCTGGGCCCATGTTCCACATCTGTTTAATGGAGTTAACAATAGGCCTAACCCTAAAGTCCTGTTATGAGGATTTAACAAGATAACCCATGATATGTACGCAGAACAGCATTTGGCGATTGGCAAAATGTGACTGACTATTATTATTTGTAGTAGTAATATCATAAGCATCATCTTTAATATAGTGTAAAGACAGAAAGTCTGTAAAAGAATAATTGTATTATTCCTATGCAATGAAGGGAAGAAACTAAGTCATTTTATAGCTGGGTTTTTTAAACTGTGAGTTATATAACTCATTGATGAGTCATAAAATCAGTTTAGTGAGTTGCCACCAGCATTTTTAAAGAGGAAAAAATAACATACGTAGAAAATAACAGATAGCATTGCTCCTTAAAATTATTTATCTTTGCATTATGTTCATGTGTTTGTATAGATTGCACTGAAAATGCAGTTTTCTTTTCCTCCACTTTATTTCAATTCATTGGACTGTGAGCTCTTTGAAGGCAGAATGACATTACAATCATCTTTAAATTCCTAAAAGTCAAGCACAAGAGAGACATCATTTTATGTGTCTCAATGAAAAGAGATTGATGGGAGGATGAATACAAGTAAATTCTGGGTATCTTCATTGAGTATGGATGCAAACCAAGACTTTTAGTGTTCTGAGGGGAGCAAGCAGGTAAGTCCTGGACCATCCTCTATGCTTGGACATGTAAACAGAAGATTAAAATCAAAAGAAAACAGTGCAAGAAAGTCTCCTTTAACTTATTCAACAAGTACTAGGTGAGCACCTACTATGCACCTAGCACTGTTCTAGGAACAGAGGTTAAGTACTGAACAAAGAACCTGGCCTGGTGAAACAAATTCTGATGAAGGAGATAGAAAATAAACAATCAGACATATAATCTAATTCCCTGTAGGGTAAGTGCCATGAGGAAAACAAAGCAGGGGGAAGACAAGGAGGCTGCGGCTGCTCTCCTGGGTGGTGAGCACAGGGAAGGGCTCCGAGAAGCTGATGCTTGAGCACCGTCCCAGATGAAATAGTGTTGAGCACACAGCTGTCTTGGGAAAGACTGTTATAGGCAAAGAATACACAAAGGCAAATGTCTGGGCATGAGCCACGTTTGATGCACTTGAGGAATAGCAGGAAGGCTGCTATGGTTGGAGATGAGTGAAGAGGATGTGTGTGTGTGTGTGTGTGTGTGTGTGTGTGTGTGTGTGTGTGTGTTCAGCTACCAAATGCTGTAATGAGCTAGGCGGAGAGAATGATGAAGGTCTTGGCAAAAAAAGAAATGCGTGCAATAAGTAATCGTTACATAATAATGACAGTGTATTCTCTCATTTAACCCTCACTGCAGCCATCATAACAATAATAATCACTGATGGATCACTGCCTTAAATACTTGTGCGTACAAATTCATTCATAAGAAGCTTGTAATGCTTTACAGAGGAGCAACAAACTCAAATTCAAAGTCATTTAAGTGACTTAGGCAAGTAATAGGCGAACTTGGCTTTTTAATTGATTATTATGTGACCCCACATTCCCACTGACCCTGCACACTGACTCACTATAGAGGAAACACAGGATGACATTTCAGATTGGCTCAGACTGGGTGTATCTGGGAGAGAGCAGGGGTGAAAAGAAAGGGTCATTTCAGGTACAGCACTTAGACTAAAGTGAGTGGGCGGGTAGAGGCTCTCATATAAAGATCAGGGGTGTAGTAGAAAGTAGACCCTTTTCCCTGGGTCCACAGGCATTTCTGCTCCCACCCTCTCTTTGTCAGACACCAGCTGCTCTCACAGTGGGAAAGGCAGCTGCCTGAAGTGCCATGGCCCAGAGGGGATTCACAGGCTTCTCTGCTCAGGAGAATGGAGCAGGCTCAGGAAGGGAGGTGAAGGATCCAGCACACTGGACTGGCACAGTTGCCTTTGCTACTGGGAAGGGATTTCTAGGCCCTTGGAAGGTCATGCCTGATAGGGTGGCTTTGTTTATCTGGAAGCCTTGGATCACACCAAGGTCACATTGGGTAGCCTAACAGTGTGGTTTAAGGTGGGGAGTAGCCACACTGGATAGTGACAATGTGATCTGATGTAGAGGTTTTGGTCATGTAATACCAGTCAACCTTTTGAGAGGCTGGAGACTGAGATCAGCCACATGGGCAATCAGTCCTGTCTACACAATGGAGCCCTAATAGACATTCTGGACACTGAGGCTCAGGTGAGCTTCCTCCACATGCACTGTCAGTGTCAGAAGAAAC
Organism: Myotis davidii; assembly: GCF_000327345.1. NCBI lineage: Eukaryota > Metazoa > Chordata > Mammalia > Chiroptera > Vespertilionidae > Myotis > Myotis davidii. Next base: position 4,401,772 of record NW_006300367.1, read on the forward strand.
ATGCCCTCCTGACTCCCAGACAGGACAACTGAAAAGGCCACAGTCATACGTTCAGACTACCAGACACTTAGCATATTAGGCTTTTATTATATAGGACTAGAGGCCCGGTACATGAAATTCGTGAATGGGAGGGAGGGGTCCCTCAGTCCAGCCTGCACCCTCTCGCAATCCGGGACTCCTCAGGGGATGTCAAACTGCCAGTTTGGGCCCAATCCAGCAGCAGGATCAGGCCTAAATTGGCAGTCGGACATCCCTCTTGCAATCTGGGACCACTGGCTCCTAACTGCTTGCCTGCCTGCCTCATTGTCCCTAACCACTCTGGTTGCCTGCCTGATTGCCCCTAGCCCAGGGGTGGGCAAACTTTTTGACTCGAGGGCCACAATGGGTTCTTAAACTGGACCGGAGGGCCGGAACAAAAGCATGGATGCAGTGTTTGTGTGAACTAATATAAATTCAAAGTAAACATCATTACATAAAAGGGTACGGTCTTTTCTTTTTTAGTTTTATTCATTTCAAACGGGCCGGATCCGGCCCGCGGGCCGTAGTTTGCCCATGGCTGCCCTAGCCCTTCTGCCTGCCTGCCTGCTTGATAGCCCCTAATCACTCACCTGACTGCCTGATCACCCCTAACTGCCTCTGCCTCGGCCCCCACCACCGTGGCTTTGTCTGGAAGGACATCCGGAATGACGTCCGAAAGGTAGTTTGGCTGTTGGGTCTAAATAGCATATTATGCTTTTATTATTATACTATAGGTAAGCTGTAACCATGAACATAACAGCTTTCAGTAAGTTCTCTAGTCCTAGTAAATTATCAAACTTATGCTTGGTTTTGAGACACACCGCCCCCCAAAATTCACAATTGGTATCAGAAATAAGGCATGGGTCATTTTCTTCTGCTGTTGGCTAGCTGCATCATCTTAGGTGGTCCACTGGCTCTGGGTGTCAGCTCATGTATCTCTCAGATGGGCATGATGTGCATGAAGGATGACTGCTGTGAAGATCAAATCATGTGTTATGGTCACAGGTAACCCACAGAATAAAATACAGGAATCCAGAAACCATCCACCACACAGCCCTCGCTCTTTCTGGTCTTTCCAAACAAGCCAAGCTCCCTCCTAACTCTTTGACTATGTGGACCCCTTTCCTAGAAAGCACTGCTCATATCTTGCTGTGGCTGGTCCTTCCCACCATGTAGGTGTCTTCTCAGATGTCTTCGTATTCTAGAGGGTTTTCCCTAGCCCCATCCAACTTAGCTCCCCACCCAGGTACTTCCCACTGCAGCTCCCTGTTTCATTCTTCACAGCAAACATAGCTAGCTGAGTTTCTCATCACATCTTGATTCATGGTGTGAGTGTTCGTCTTTTCCTCTGGAATTCAGCTCTGGAAGAGCAGATCCATATAGGTTTTGTCCATGGCTCTATTTCTAGATTCTGTAGTAGCGCTTGGCCTGTCGTACAATAAGTATTTGTCTAGTTAATGAAGTTCTTCTTTTAATGAGAGAGAAAATCAAAGGCTAGAATGGGGATGAGTCTGCCAACAGCACACACCACCAAGGCAGAGAACACGACAACCATGTTTCAACTAAACACTTTGCCTGTCTTTTGAACGCATGACAGAGGCTCTTATTGTAAAGCCACCAGTTGGTGCTGATGGGTGTGGTGGTGGTGGTGGTGGTGGTTTAGTTTAATGTCATGTTTTCTGGTTTTTGTTTTGGACAAAGGGAGGTTAATTCTTTGCTTGGTCAGGTTTGTGTTTTGTTTGCATCTCTGTGATGAAGTGAAAAAGAAATGGCATAGTCATAAGAGAAAGATGTCAAGGGAAACTGCAGCCTGTCGATGGAGGAGGCAGATGAAGGGGTGGGTTGATTCTGTATCTGGGACATGCCTGACTTATAAGGCAAGGTGCCTTCCCTGTGAAGACCCTCTCAGGTCTTTTCCAGTGTCACCACAGGGGGATTAAGGAAGACAATGTGAATAAATCTGTGGTACACAGTGGGGATCCACAATACTGGACCTCCTGGATTTGGTCCCAGAAAGTGAGTCAAGAATTAAAATGCTGAAGCTCTCCTTTATCGGATAGGATTTTTGCACCTGTAATTTTTCACAGAGAAAAAGGTATTTGACAGTGAGAAATGTGTCCTCTGAAGGGAACTTTATGTAGGTATCAAGAGCAGCAAATTGGCTTCTCTGAAGATAGGTCCCATTCTGCTTCATCTCCTTTTGGAAGAGACCAAGTAGTTTCCACCCTTACCGTGATAGCAGATCATGAACTCTGGAGATCAAACTCTGGTGGCATATGCATATCACACACACACACACACACACACACACACACACACACACACCTATTTTGTTTTAGTTTTATAAGCTGTCATTTTGTTTTGATAAGCAAGCAGTCAGTGAGCAAGTACCCTAAATCCACACCCAAACAGAAATAGGAGTCTAGGATCAACACAGACTGCACATATAGCTTTAGGTGTGTGTTCTCCATCTCACTGTAGTCATTGTGTTACCCCCAAATCCTGCCCTACTCTCTTTTTTTAAATATATTTTTATTGATTTCAGAGAGGAATAGAGAGATAGAAACATCAATGATGAGATAGAATCATTGATCAACTGCCTCCCACATGCCCCTGCTGGGGATTGAGCCTGCAATCTGGGTATGTGTCCTTGACTGGAATCGAACCCATGACCCTTCAGTCCATAGGTTGATGCTCTATCCACTAAGCCAAACAAGCTAGGGCTGTCCTCTATTTAAAATAGCTTTTCTTAGTTGGGCATCCACATCTTCCCATGCATTTTCCTCAAAGCCAGTCAGAGTATGTGACTCCTCAGCAAACCTCACTTCCAGCCACAGTTACTGGTCAGGACTGGGCACCCAATCAAATCTGGGTAAAGAAACTGGGGGGAAAAGAAACTGGAAAAATGCTATCTGTTGACTTCTGGGGGAAATGCATCCCCTCTCTTCAGAGAAGACCCCTCTTCTGTTGACAGCACCTGAACGCTTATAGCTCTGGAACTACTGGCAGTCAACTTGCAACCACAGGGCACCAGGAGAAGGCAGAGTAGGAGGAAAGAGAAGCCTGGTCTGGCTAGCATTGCTGAGATGCCCAGTCATGCAGCCCTGGGCCTGGGCCCCTCACAGAAACTTTACATGAACCACTTTCTATTTAAGCTAATAGAGTTGCTTTGTCTACTTCTTACAACCAAATGCATCTGCATCCTACCTAATGCAACTGCCTGACTCCTGAACTTGTCAAAATATTAGCCCTGCATCTTTTCTTTTTCATTCATCCATCCATCCATCCATCCATTCATTCATTCAACAAACAGATAGCTTACTTTTTATTATTTAGTTACTGGGAACTTGGAGTAGAGCTCACATTAGTGCATAGCGCTTTGTTTTTAGACTCACAGTCTAGACATGAATATAGAAAAGCCTTACTAAATAAAATAAAAAAAGAATGCATGATGTCAATGTAAGTGCATGAGTAAGGTGGTATAAGATACAGAGTGGAACAAAGAGGATTAACCAACTATGCCTTAGGTGGGAAGAAGAATAGTCATCCGGGTCTTAAACATGAAGTGATGTTCTCTCCAGGAATAAGGAGGCTCTCCCAGAGTCAGATAGAAACACAAGCATGTTTAAGGACTCAGAGATGTAATAGCAGAAACAGCTCAAGAATTACAAACAGTTTGGTATGACTGGAGTGTGTGGTCACAAAAGAAAAATGTTGAGAAACAAAATGAAATAGTTAAGGAAGAGAGGACTTAGAGGCCTTTGCATGTCACCATTAGGGAGAAAGTGAGGATTTTAAAAAGTAGTTTTCATTCTGAAGGTTCTCCCAAAAGCACCCTTCCTCCAGAAAAACCTCCCATGACATATAAATTATATATATAT
>NW_006300367.1:4405903-4412916 GCF_000327345.1 Myotis davidii
ATATATATATATATAATTTAATGAGCCCTGAAATGTATTTAATCCAATTTTGTCTCATGCAAAGCTAAGGCATGACTCTGGGGTCCAAGACCCAGAGAAGCCAAGGACTAGTGCCTCCCTGGAAAAAGTGGGTCCTCCATCAAGGTCAAACTAAATGGAGGACCCCTGGTGACTTCAAAGTTATCCAATGGCATTTGTCTTTGAAATAAATTAAGAAGATGGCTTTGATTCATTAATATCATAAAAGTTATTTGGATGTACTTCCAAGAACACATTGGCAATTTATTTGATATGTTCAATTTTGCATTCATTTTATATGAATCTGTGCCACCGGCCTTAGAGTTTGATACTAGATACGTTGCTAAATGATTGAGATTTTTATTATCTTTGACAGCTTCCTGATTTTTTTCTCAGATCTGCAAGAGGCCAGTTAGCAAGTCCCATAATTGTTAGGTCTGATCAAATAATTGAATCAACATGCCCTCCCCTGAGAACTGACCTTTAGACCACTTCACAACTGGCATTCCCTTTTGCTTAGACCACATTCCACTTGCTAAGACCATTATCTTTCCCCCTGGGGACCCACCCAGAGAATTATCAGCCCAGAAAAAGTCTGCCTAGAGTCCTTTAAAATCTCTGACTCCCCATCCCTGGGTGCTGGCACCATTTGGGGGCTCAACCCATCTGGTTTTCCAGATGCCTAATCCTATATAATAAAAAGGTAATATGCAAATATACTGAACTGCAGAACAATGGAACAACCAATCAAAGCATAATATGCTAATGATATGCTAAGGTTGCTCAACAGCTCACTATGACATGCACTGACCACCAGGGGGCAGATGCTCCAACCGGTAGGTTAGCTTGCTGCTGGGGTCTGGCTGATTGGGACTGAGCGAGATGGGCTGGACACTCCCTGGAGCCCTCCTGCAGTCCCTCCCTGGCCCGATCCCACAAGTCACTCCCCTTGGGAGGGTGCCAGATGCAGGGCTCATGGCTGGCGAGCACTGCTGCAGCAGCGTGAGCCTCTCCTGATTGGGACTGATTGGCCGCGAGCCCACAGCAGGCACAGTGGGGCCGGGATGAGCGGGAGCTGCAGGCGGTATTGGACTGCGGGTTTCAGTCTGATCCCTACAGGCCACCCAGAGGGACCCCACCCATGGACGAATTCGTGCACTGAGCCTCTAGTAAATTTATAATTCTTACCCCTTTCAGCCTCATGCATTTCTCCTTCAGCAACCCTAACAATAATAATATGTGTGGCTTCCAATACAGCCAGGCTAGTCTACAAAAGGCCCCCTGAAAACTCCAGCCCCATTTCTGCCCCAGCACCCTTGCTCTGTTTGCCTGCCAGAAATGCTCTTCCTTCTGTTTGCTCCTGTGCTTTTTTATCAAAACCAAGTTCAAGACCTACCTCTTCCCTGAGGTCAGATTGGAAAAAAGCACTAGCTCGGCACTGAGAACTAGCTGTGTGAGATTTGTAGTTAGCTAAGATATATGAGCTATTTCTTCAATTGTAAAATGAGAAATTTCAACAGATCAATTCCAGACACAGGTATTGAGCATTTAGCTTTTAGATTAGACTTTACTAGATGCTGACATACAGAGATAAGTAAAGTACTATTTCTTTTTTGAAGAATTTACAAACTGGTTAAGGAAAGAGATATAGAGGTAAATACATAAATAATTACAATAGGTAAATATTACACAAATTGGGAGATTGTGCCAATGAGTTCCAAATAGTCACCAAACTGATATTTTATAATTCTGAACTCTCATTGTTTTTTTAATATTTTATACCTAATTCATCATACTGTTTATATGGTTAATTTCTTTTCTCAACTCGAACAAATTATAAAGCTATCCTTAAAAGAAACACATTTGCAATATGCTTTAGAGTTAAGAAAGAGATTTCATTTGTGATAACTAATTAAATCATCACATTAAATCGGTGAGCTAAGTTATTATTCTTCTTTAACCAAGGAGGAAACTCTGAGAAGTGAAGCATCTATACAATGCCATGCAGATAAATGGCAGAGACGCGATCCAAGCTACACTGGTTTTCTTTCTGTACCATGATGCTCCATCTTCATGCCCTTATGCCAGGGGTTTCTCTCTCTCTCTCTCTCTCTCTCTCTCTCTCTCTATCTATCTCTCTATCTCTATCTCTATCTCTCTCTCTCTCTCTCTCTCTCTCTCTCTCTTCTCTTATTAAAACTGTTAAGAAGCAACATTATGGAGAAGCAGAAGCCTATGTAAATCATCTTCCTTTCCACACTATTCCTATCCTAAAATGTCCCTGCTACTTCCCCTTGGCCTGCCCCATTGGAACAGGCATCCCCCCTGCCCCTTGTCACAGCCTGAGCAAAGTGCCCCCTCCCCTCTCCCCATCAAGACTTTACTCTCTTGACCCTTCCCTCTCATTGAAAAAAAAAATGTCTAGATACCAATTCACCCAAAATTGACACCATTGATTGACTGTATCAAGCCTTGAGCTGAGCGTTAAGGAAACAAAGATGAATAAAACATGGGTTTTGTCTTCAAAGAACTCATCAAGCTTCGAAGTCTTGGGAGTCATATCAAGGCCATCACAAGTGTCTTCACTTGAAGAAATTCTTGTTCTTATTAAGTTGTAGTGTAGATCAAGAGGAGATTGTAGTTTAACCCATAGAAATTGAGGAGTGTGACAGTCCTGGCCAAATACCCAACTACAAGTTCAAATGTGGTCAACTTGCCACTCCCTAGAATGTCCCAACGATGGTCCAGCCCCACGCCTGATTACACTGTGTTTCCTATAACCCAAATCATCCTCTTCCTTTCAAGAAGGCAGCCCCATCTTCAAAGATCTTAAGCTGGTAATCCCAGCCTGTTCCTAAAAGTATTCTACCTTCCTCAAAAGCATCTTCGCTCTATATATCACCTGCATTTTGCAAAGTGAAGCAAGTCTCAAGGTTTGGGCCACATTTACGGACATTCTTTGTCTTGGTCTCATATACTTTTGCACAAGAAGGACTCTGTCTCCACGAACAAGAATGAGAGCAATGTTCCCTTTTTTTAGTGTTTTGCCATCCTGCTCTCTCCCCACAGCGATGGCCGGTTCCTTTAGATGGACCAGTTCCTTTTATATTGTAATTTGTATTGAAAAAACTCCAAGGCATAAGCACTAATGACTTAGTAATTTCTAAGTACCTAGAGACACCAGAGTATAACCCCATGTGGTGGCAGGAATCATTCTTCTGTAAGAGCACAACCTACCTTTTTGAGAATAAGAGGCTTGCACCATTGTGCATGGATGCATTGAGAGTTCTTTTCTGTTTTGTTAGCATAAGCTCGGATAAACCTGCAACAGCTACTTCAATTACAGATTGTCTTCTGACCTAAGACTAGTGGTTGGCCAACCATGTCACCCCGCAGCTATGATAAGGGCGAGAAAAGAAAAGGCTGGATACTACAGAAGCACTTAATGAGAGGCTTGGAAATTTCTAGGGAAAAAAGAGAGATGAGAGAGAATAATTTTAAGTTGAAAACTGTCAGAGCAGAAATTAGTCTGAGAAGGAAGAAGGGGACTTTCAGACAATGGGGAAGTTGGACAATGGCCCTGAGGCAAGAAAGAACTTTGCTCAAGGAAGTTACAGATGGCAATGGGGACCAGAATGAAGTGAACCAGAGGAAGCGGTAACCTCAGAGGCTGAGCATTAGATCAGTCAGGTCAATGCCTTAGAAGCCAACCCACTGATTTTGAACTTGATCCTAATGAAACAGAAAGTCAACCCCAGCTGGTTTAGCTGGATGGGATGGGTGTGGTCCCCTGCACCAAAAGGTTGCTGGTTTGGTTCAGTATGCCCAGGCTACAGGCTCAATCCCCAGCAGGAAACAGGGGGTGTGCAGAAGGAGCTGATCAATTTTTTTCTCTTCCTTTCTCTCTCTCTAAGAAATCAGCAAAAAAATAAATAGAAAGTCATTTAAGAATTTTGAGGATGGGCACTCTAGAATTTTCTTCTATGGAGATGATTCAATCTGCTGCACAAAGAATAATAATTAGAGTGGGGCAAGTGGCTAGAGGGAGACCAGTTAGAAAGACAGACAGATGTCAGGGGGAGCAGGAGGAGAGTGAATTGAGTACAGACCAATGCCACTTCCAGGCAGAACCACATGGTCCCGTGCTGTCTGCTGTCCAGCTCAGTGCTCTTTCCCATCTATCTCCACTGAGTGAGTCTACAGGGAGTCCCTCTGGTGTCCTGACAACACACACATTTACCAAGGGGCTGGACAAAGCCAAAAAGACACTTGGGGCTTCTTATAGATAAAACTTATGGATACTCTGAAGCACAGACCTCTTGTGAGAATTAGATGAGGAGCATGTGAAACCTTTGGTACAGGACCTGGAATATAGAAAGGGCTCAGTAAATATTGGCTGGCACTGCTTAATTCTACTCGCATCATCTATGCCTTACATCACAGCTTCATGAGTGGGAATGTAAGCTTATTATATCTCTTTATCTCCAACATTGGGCACAGTATCAGTTATCAGTAAGTCCTTTCTGAATAAATTAATGAACTAGATTAAACTTGATCAAGATAAGAATTTTGATTTAAGAATCTCCTGTTTTATTTGTGGCACTCTCAGGGGTCCTAGGCACCCAAAATGATATCCAAAAAAAATATTTTTTAAAAGCCATTGGAGAAGTTCTGAAGAGCAGACCTAGTTCTTGCTCAGGGCCTGCGAACACCCTTGTTCTACAGGGGAACAGAATCAAAGACCCAGTCCTCTACCAGGTCATGCTACGGCAATGTGGCTGGTATGGCAAGAGCCACCAAAAACACAGCATCAGGAGGTGCACAGCAGCAAGTCTGAAGGCCCAGCCAAGGATGGAGTCAGTGAATGAGCAATGAGGCTGGAAGCTTAACAAGCTGAGAGCATTGTAGGAGGTGAGGTGAGGACTGGGGTAGGCCTTTGGTTCAGAACCGAGACATGAGCACTTAGCAGAAATATACCTGCCACAGCCAGTGATGACCGTCATGCGGAGCAGAGCAGGCTTGCAGCCTGAAGAAACTGCAGGGCAGATCTGTAGAGCAGCATTCTGGGTTTGGTGCGAAAAGAGACAGGGAGTATGCTGTTTCCAGAAGAACTAGCTCCCACAATTGGGATGCAGACCTTCTAGGCTTGACAGTGCTGTGCTCACTCACAGGATCCCCACAAGCACAAGGTGCGTGGAAAACTCTCCACCTTCTGGCTGCTCGCTTGTGCAGTTTGGACATTGTGATCCAGAAAGCTGCGCTCTGCCAAGGAGGAACGCAAGCATTCATGATTAGAAAGCTCTTACAGTTCATCCCTTTGTGAACTTGGTGGGACTCCGCAGTGAAGTTTGTTTTCACACATCCCTCAATCACAGATAGAAGCCGGGAAGTGCACATGGAGAAGTGCCATCTCTCAGAATGTCTGAGGACAGCAGCGAACCAACCAGGAGGACCACAGATATGAAAAGCTTCAGATCAGAGCAGTGTAGTGGGAAGAGGGCCGGAGAGACTCTGCTCCATCCTGGCCAGAGCGCAAGGCCCCAGTGAACCTCCTCCCCGCCGGGTGCGGCAGGTGAGGGGGGGGACTCAGGGCCAGGTGCTCAGAGACAGCGTGCTCCCATGGAAAGGATGTAGGCTCTTGGGCCAGACAGGTCGGAGATGAAGTCCCCATGGAAACAACCCTGACGCCCCTAACATCATAGACCTGTGTTCACCTTATCTGTGAAGTGTGGTGACTATGAACACCTGTTTCAGAAAGGTTATTTGAATATGAAATGAGATAAAGCGTGTAAAGCACCTGGCCTGGTGCCTGGCCCACTTGAGCTGTTCCTTAAGTTTATACATCTCAATAAATATTTAATGGGTCCCTATTATTATTGGGGAGTGTAATAGTAGGTAACAAAACATACTACTAAAGGGAGCAAAATCAAATTTCTGGCCCCTAAAGCTTGTATTTGAGAAAGAATGACAAAAATATAAACAAATAAGTCAAAGATAGGAAGCAGTAAATGCCACGAAAGTACAAAGTTACGTAATTCATGTTCCTATAGGCTGGTCAGGAAGTGGTATTTGAACAATGATCTGAATGAGGTGAGTGAGCATGTGCAGATCTGGAGAGACAATGTTAGGAAAGAGCAGCCAGAGCAACTATCCTGAGATGGGTGTGCTGGGTGTGCCCCAGGAGCTGAGGTGATAGTTTCTTTTCCTTTAGGACCACTCCTGAGCCTCGTCCTGGAGCCAAACCAGGCCGCCCTCTTGAGAGATGCTCTCCAGTTCCACCCCCTTCACCTGGAATGCTCCCATCTGTGGGCAGATGGTGGCCTCCTTCAAGGAGCCAGGCTTCCATCAGAGCCTTCAGAGAGCCAGGCTTCCATCAGAGCCTTCAGAGAGCCAGGCTTCCATCAGAGAGCGAGTGAGCCTGTCTCCAAGCCCGAGGATGACAGTAGGGGTAGGTGGCCCCACCCTCAGGCCTCAGGTTTCTGGTCACCCCAGCTGCTTAGGATGCCTTCCAGAGCAGACACATGAGGCAGCCTGGGCAGAGGTCAAGAGGGAGTGGCATTGTTTACAAGTGCGAGTGTGAGATGGAGAGAGAGCAGAAGGGGACACAGATTTCTGAGGAGAAAACAAACACTTGAATCTTGTTCCAAGAGGGCTGACCCCTCCACCCCACTGTTTATGGAAGAGGCAGGTAGGAATGAAAAGGCAGAGGGAGGTGTGAATGTTTGCCTTTTGCTTTGCTGGCTTTGGGAAGCTAAAAGAGAATTCAGCAACTGTGATCCACCTGATTGCAAAGCATTCTGTTATTTTAGTTCAGCCTCTATAGTTGGCAGATTATCAGTCTGGCCTTGCAGCAGCAAGAAAAGATTGGAGAGGTGCAGGTTCCGGAAGACCAGCAAGAAACAAAACAGGGATGGAGAGGGAAAGCACAGACTAGTGGCTACTGTGGTGCTATGTGTTTTTGTGTGTGCTGGCTGGGAGAGTTGGGGGGGATAGGC
>NW_006300367.1:4414224-4416352 GCF_000327345.1 Myotis davidii
GACTATGTGGTATTATAAAAATCAGTGGAAGAGAAAATTCAAGAAAGGTCTCATTAGCTCTGAAAATCAACTAGGAATACAAAACAGTGTGCACTGAATGTAGCAACTTGGAGATCATTGGTGACTTTAGCAAGAGCAATTTCAGTGGAAGGCAAAGTGAAATGTAATGATGAGGGATGAGTAAAGAATTCAAGAGAGATGTCTATGAAAATAAAGGATTTTTTGTTTGTTTACTTATTTTAAGATGGCAGAGCCTGGCTGATGTTGCTCAGTGGTTAAACATCAACCCATGAACCAAGAGGTCACCAGTTTGAGTCTTGGTCAGGGCACATGTCTGGGTTGCAGACTCGATCCCCAGTAGGGGGTGTGCAAGAGCCAGCCAATCGATGTTTCTCGTCGATGTTTCTATCCCTCTACTTTCCTCTCTCTAAAATCATTAAAAACGTATTAAAAAACACACACACATTAAATTAGTCACACAACATGAATAATGTTGCCCTGCCCCTCCAGTTGAGCTTTCAACACTTGGTGAGACAGTGTCTGCTTCTTAAGCTGTGCCCATCAGTGCCTGGCATTTTTGTTTGTGGTGAGAGATGAAGTCAATCTGAGTTAAGTGCCCTGGCCTCTCCCTTCAAAGAGCGAGGATCCTGCAATCACTCCATATACAGGTGAAAGAACAAGACAACACAGACCAGTATTGGCAAGAGGAAATATCTGGGTCTCTAGTAGCCCATCCAGTATTTGTCTAAATAAATTGCTATACAATATGATCAGTGAGATAATAAAGTTTACTAACAGACACAGTAGTATTTTTAAAAACATTGTGCTTCGAGGGATACCATCAAGAAACTGAAAAGATAACACATACAATGGGATAAAATATTTGCAAATACTATCTATAATAATAAAAGCATTATATGCTAATTGAGAGGTGCAGGTTCCGGAAGACCAGCAAGAAACAAAACAGGGATGGAGAGGGAAAGCACAGACTAGTGGCTACTGTGGTGCTATGTGTTTTTGTGTGTGCTGGCTGGGAGAGTTGGGGGGGATAGGCGGCGGGGGCAAGGGCATAGGCAGAGGAGGGAGAAATGAAACCAAAATAAGGGGAGAAGAGCATATGAGAGAATAAATAAAAAAAAAAAACAGAGAGGGAGGCAGCCAGAGAAAGTACTCAGGTTACCTCAGAGAAAGTACTAGAGATTCGGGTTCAAGGGGAAGACTGGGCTCAGTGTCCTGCCGGGTCAGGGTCATCTTCCACCCACAGAGTGCTTGTGTATAAGTTTGAAAGATGCTGTTTCTCCAGCAGACACTGCCCACTTCTCTCACTGCCTGTCTTGCTGAGCCAAAAACCAGCTGCATTTTCCCCACATGTATGTACCCCCTGCAGGTCACAAATGTACCCTTCACCTGATGATCCTACAGGAATATTGATTTTAGTAAGGACTCTGAAATGTTGAGAGAGAGATATTCTGTCACAAGAAAGAAGAAAGTAGGGAGAGGACAGCAGCAGCAGGTAAGATGGTGCAGCTCTACACACCTGGCCATGAGAACATCTGACGGTCCAGGGCAGGCAGCAGTGTGCTCCACCATTGCCTGCTACCACCCCGTCAGTGTCAAACAGCCAGTGAGTGGATGAGCGCACTTCTGAAAGCACAGAGCCTATCCCAGTCATTCAGTGGGAAGGGGAAGGAACATGGAGATAATGTGATGATTATCTCGAGGGGCCTAAGGTCTGTGTTTGCACTAAATTATTCAACAGTCATTTATTCTGCATTCTACAGGTACTGGTCATATAACAGCGCCAAGATTACCATGGTCTCTTTCCTCAGATGACTGGTGTAATGATTACACAAGATACAGCAAAGGAGCACAGAGAAAGATGAAGAGCATGAGCAGGCAGGGTAATAATAATAATGATGATCATGGCTCCTGCCTCACAGAATTGTTCAATGAGTAAATTAGATAATATGGCTAATTTAGCACAGTGGGTGGCTCAAAGTAGCTTCTTCATAACACTAATTACATTCCCTTATTTTTCTCCTCCCCAGCTCTAGAAGTGAGAAGAAACATCCAGTTTCAGATGTACAAAACTATAACAGTGTTTCTCTCACCTTTACAATAAGAAAAA
>NW_006300367.1:4420673-4422885 GCF_000327345.1 Myotis davidii
TCAAAAACATGGATGGTTCTTTGAAAAAACCACATAGTCATATCAATAGATGCAGAAAAAGCATTTGACAATTTCAATACCCATTTTTGATAAAAATTCTCAGCAAAGTAGGAATAGAGGGATGATACCTCAACATGATATAGACCATATATGACAAACCTACAGCCAACCTCATACTCAATGGGCTAAAACTAAAACCATTCCCCCTAAGAACAGGAACAAGACAGGTATGTCTGGTTACACTACTCTTATTCAACATAGTACTGGAAGTACAAGTCACAGTAATCAGACAAGAAGAAAACATAAATGGCCTCCAAATTAGAAAGAGGAAGTAAAACTGTCATTATTCGCAGATGACATGGTATTGTACATAGTAAATTTGACAAGGTAGCAGGATATAAAATTAACACCAAGAAATCATTGACATTTTTATACACCAATAGTGAATTCTCAGAAAGAGAAACTAGGAAAGTAATCCCATTTACCAATGCAACAAAAAATTAAGATACTTAGGAATAAACTTAACCAAGAAATTAAAAGTTTGCACTCAAAAAACTATAGGACATTGAAAAATGAGACAGATGGAGATATAAACAAGTGGAAGAATATACAGTGTTAATAGTTTGGCAGAATTAACATCATTAAAATGTTTATACTACCCAAAGTAGTCTGAGGGACAGTGAACTGGCCCTTTGTTTAAAAAGTCTGAGGACCCCTGCTAGAGCAAAGAAAACTAAGGAGAAAATACACAAATGGAACATCAAAATGAAAAGCTTCTGCAAAGCAAAAGAAAAAAAAAAGAGTAATAATAATGATGATCATGGCTCCTGCCTCACAGAATTGTTCAATGAGTAAATTAGATAATATGGCTAATTTAGCACAGTGGGTGGCTCAAAGTAGCTTCTTCATAACACTAATTACATTCCCTTATTTTTCTCCTCCCCAGCTCTAGAAGTGAGAAGAAACATCCAGTTTCAGACGTACAAAACTATAAAAGTGTTGCTCTCACCTTTACAATAAGAAAAATGCTGGGAAAATTACTTTTCTTGAACACATTAGAGAACTGGGATCACAGGGCAAAACCTAAGTGAGAATCTAGAGAGTCACCTGCAGAGAGAGCAAATAAAACACTACTGAATGCCTGTGAGACGCGATTAGAACAGTCTAAGGAATTACTAAGATCTGAATGTACGCTACTGTGAGTGTCAAGACATGAGAGGTCCCCCTTCCCAAAGGCTCTTCCTCCAGGACCCCACCAGGGGCTCACCTGGAAGACCACGGAGAATCCTGAGGTTTCCCTATGGAGCTGCAGGAGTGCTGGGCAGTAGGCACTGGTCCACATCCCTTTCCCTATCTTTCCTACTGAACAGAAACCTTAATCTGCAAGAGAAAAGGCAACAAAAACAGTAGCCTGAGGGCACTGGAGGAAACCTACTGCATGGGAACCAGAAAAAAAAAATCTACCCTCTGAAAAGGGGCAGTATAAAGGCTGGGTTCACATTACTTGTGGAAAAACTGTGAAATCCAGTCTACCAGCACAGAGTCAGTGGCTGCCTAGGAAGAAGGTATAATTGTAACGTTAGAGATGACCTAAGCCCTGCTTCCCACATCACTGTAATAGGCACTAAGTAAAAATAGAGTAGACAGCACGAGGAGTGCTGAGAGAGAGGAAGAGAGAGAGAGAGACTCTGACAGGCAGTTCAATGTGAAGTACAGAGCTGAGCAGGTAGAATTGAGCCTACATGGGTGCAGGCACTGAGAAAATGCTGTGGTTTATTGGATCACATACTACACACAGCATTGCACTGGCAAAACCTAAAGCCTCTGGTGCATAAGGGTGACAAACAACAGCACTTCGAACACAGCTCAACTCTCAATTAAAAAACACAAGCCTCCCCACACTGACAGCAAAAGAGTCAAAAAGGTGTGCTTCCTGTCTAGCATAAAAACATTAAGTTAGCCCAGCTGGTGTGGCTCAGTGGTTGAATGTCAACCTATGAACCAGGAGGCCATGGTTCGATTCCCAGTCAGGGCACATGCCTGGATTGCGGGTTCCATTCCCAGTAGGAGACAAGCAGGAAGCAGCCGATCAATAATTCTCTCTCATCATTGATGTTTCTATCCCTCTCTCTCCTTCTCCCTTTCTTTCTGAAATTAATAAAAATATACTTAAAAATAGTAATAATCTTCTATATATATAAAAGCCTAAGAA
>NW_006300367.1:4426737-4430085 GCF_000327345.1 Myotis davidii
CATTATAAATATGCTAACAATTGTGCAAAGATTAGAAGCAGAAATGTCTGCTATTTTGAACATAGTTCTATTAACAGCTACTCTATTGTACATTATAATTAATTTTTTAAACCGGATGGGAGAACATATTTGGCAATGATGGATCTGATAAAGGTTTAATATCCAAAATATATTAGGAACTCATATAACTTAACAAAAGAAAGACAAACAATCCAATTTAAAAATGGGCAAATGTCCTAAATAGACACTTCTCAAAAAAAAAATGCTCAAAGTCGCTGATCATCAGAGATATACAAATTAAAACCACAATGAGGTATCACCTCATATCTGTCAGAATGGCTACTATCAACAAATCAACAAATGACAAGTGCTGGCGAGGATGTAGAGAAAAGGGAACCCTAGTACACTGCTGATGGGCATGCAGACTGGTGCAGCCATTATGAAAAATAGTTTGGCGTTTCCTCAAAAAATTAAATATGGAACTGCCATTTGACCCAGTGATCCCACTTCTAGGAACATATCCTAAGAAACCTGAAACACAAGTCAGAAAGGATATATGCACCCCTATGTTCATAGCAGCACAATTTACTATAGCTAAGATCTGGAAACAGCCCAAGTGCCCATCAGTAGATGAGTGGGTAAAGATGTTGGTGGACTTTTACACCACGGAATATTATGCAGCAATAAAAAAGATGAATATCTTACCCTTGATACAGCATTGATAGACCTGGAGAGTATTATGCTAAGTGAAATAATCCAGTCAGAGAAAGTCAAGTATCACATGATCTCACTCATATGTGGAATCTAATGAACAAAATAAACTGTTCAACAAAACAGATCTAGAGACATAGAAGCATGGAGCAGGCTGTTAAATCTCAGAGGGAAGGAGGGGGAGGGAGGGTGGGAGGGAAGAGGTCAACCAAAGAACTTGTATGCTTATTTGCATAAACCATGGACATAGAGAATAGGGTGGAAGGCCTCACGGGGAGTGGGTGTGGCAGGGGCAGGCTAGAAGGGGGTCAATGGAGGGGAAATTGAGCACATGTAATACTTCCAACAGTAAAGATTTTTAAATATAAATAATAATAATCAGACACAGCAAAAAAGAAAAAGAAAGAGAGAGAGAGAAGACCAAAATAAATAAAATCATAAATGAAAGCAGAGAACTACTGATATCACCGAAATACAAAATATTGTAAGAAAATACTATGAACCCCTATATCCCAACAAGATGGACAATATGAATGAAATGGACAAATTCCTAGAAAAATATAATCTCCCCAAACTGAATCAGGAAAAATCAGAAAACCTAAATAAGCCAATAACAACTGATGAAATAGAAGCAGTAATAAAAAAACTCCCAGCAAACAGAAGCCTGGGTCAAGATGGTTTCACAGGGGAGTTTTACCAACCATTCAAAGAACTAATACCTATACTCCTCTAGCTATTCCAAAAAATCCAAGAGGAAGGAAAACTTCCAAGCTCTTTTCATGAGGTCAGCATTACCCTAATTTCAAAATCAGATAAAGACATTACATTGAAAGAGAATTACAGGCCAATATCCCTGATGAATCCCTCCAGTGGGAGGGAACCCCCACTGAAGTTCCCTCCCACTGTGGGAGGTAACTCCACAGTGGGAGGTAAGCCCAGGTCCTGGGTGCTGGAAGGAAGCCTGAGTCACAGGTGCCAGAGTCCAAATTGGATCCAATAATATATTAAGAAGATTATACACCATGACCAAATGGGATTTATTTCAGGGAGGCAGAGGCAAGGCTGGTACATCTGCAAATCAATAAATGTGATACATCACATAAACAAACTGAAAAACAAAAATTACATGATCATATCAATAGATGCAGAAAAAGCATTTGACAATTTCAATACCCATTTTTGATAAAAATTCTCAGCAAAGTAGGAATAGAGGGATGATACCTCAACATGATATAGACCATATATGACAAACCTACAGCCAACCTCATACTAAGAATTTTCCTAACCTGGTGAAGGAAAAAATCACACAAGTCCAGGAGTCACAGAGAATCCCAAGCAAAAAGAACCCAAACAAGCCCATGCCCAGATACATGATAATTAAAATGCCAATAAAGACAAAGAGAGATTCTTAAAAGCAATAAGAGAAAAGCAATTAGTTGCTTACAAAGGCACTTCCATAAGGCTGACAGCTGATTTCTCATAAGAAATTCTACAGACCAGAAGGGAATGGCATGAATATTCAAGGTAACTGAAAAGCAAGGATCTGAAACCAAGATTACTATATCCAGCAAGGCTATCATTCAAAATAGATGATGAAATAAAGAGCTTCCAAGTCAAAAAAAGGCTAAAGGAATTTATCATCACCAATCCAGCACTGCAAGAAATCGTAAAGCGACTGCTGTAATGAGAAGAAGAAATAGAGAGAGATAGAGAAACATACAGAATTAAAATGGCAATAAATAAGTACCTATCAATAATAAATAAGTACCTATCAAAATAAGTACCTATCCATTAGTAAATGTAAATGGATTAAATGCTCCAATCAAAACACATAGGGTAAATGATTTTAAAAGAGACCCACCTCAAAACAAGACTCACACAAGAAGAGAGTGAAGGGATGGAAAAAAATTTTCCATGAAAATGGAAAAGAAAAGAAAACTGGAGTATCAAAACTCATATCTGACAAAATATCACTACATAATAGTAAAGGGATTGATCTAACAAGAGAATATAACTCTGGTAAACATATATGCACTCAATACCAGAGCACCTAATTTTATATATATATATACTTCTAGAGGATTTTAAGGGAGAGATTGGTAACAATACAGTTATAATAGGGGACTTTAAAATCCTGCTGACTTCACTGGATAGATCTTCCAGACAAAAAATTAACAAGAAAACAGTGACTCTAAAAAACACAATAGATCAGATGGATTTAATTGACATTCATAGAACATTTCACCCCAAAGCTGCAGAATATACATTCTTCTCAAGTACACATGGGTCATTCATAAAGATAGACCACATGTTAGGACACAAAATAAGTCTCTACAAGTTCAAGAAGATTGAAATCATATCAAGCATCTGCTCAGATCACAGTAGAATGAAATTAAAAAAATCAACTACAATAAAAACACATGGAGGCTAAATAACATGTGATTAAACAATGAATAGGTTACCAGTGAGATCAAGAAATAAATAAATAAATAAATCTTCCTGAAAACAAATGAAAATGAACACACAACAACCCCAAATCTCTGGGACACACAGCAAAAGCAGTCCTGAGAGGGAAGTTCATAACACTACAGGCCTACCTCAAAAAACAAGAAACATTAATAATAAACTATTTAACCC
>NW_006300367.1:4431879-4434670 GCF_000327345.1 Myotis davidii
AAAAGAAGAAATAGAGAGAGATAGAGAAACATAGGCATAAAGAATTAAAATGGCAATAAATAAGTACCTATAATAATAACCTTAAACGTAAATGAAATAAATGCTCCAATCAAAAGACGTAGGGTGGCTGAATGAATATGAAAACATGACCCAAATATTTGCTTTCTAAAAGAGACCCACCTCAAAACAAGACTCACACAAGAAGAGAGTGAAGGGATGGAAAAAAATTTTCCATGAAAATGGAAAAGAAAAGAAAACTGGAGTATCAAAACTCATATCTGACAAAATATCACTACATAATAGTAAAGGGATTGATCTAACAAGAGAATATAACTCTGGTAAACATATATGCACTCAATACCAGAGCACCTAATTTTATATATATATATACTTCTAGAGGATTTTAAGGGAGAGATTGGTAACAATACAGTTATAATAGGGGACTTTAAAATCCTGCTGACTTCACTGGATAGATCTTCCAGACAAAAATTAACAAGGAAACAGTGACTCTAAAAGACACAATGGATCAGATGGATTTAATTGACATTTATAGAACATTTCAACCGAAAGCTACAGACTATACAGTCTTCTCAAGTGCACATGGGTCATTCTCAAAAATAGATCACATGTTAGGACACAAAACAAGTCTCTACAAGTTCAAGAAGATTGAAATTATATGAAGTATCTTTTCATTTCACAATGGAATGAAATTAAAAATCAACTACAGTAAAAACATTCAAGCACCTGGAGGCTAAATAGCATGTTATTAAAAAGTGAGTGGGTTACCAATGAGATTAAGAAAGAAATAAAAAACTTTCTGGAAACAAATGAAAATGAACACACAACAACCCAAAATCTCTGGGGCACACCAAAAGCAGTTTTGAAAGGGCAGTTCATAGCACTACAGACCTACCTAAAATATATATATATATATATATATATAACTATTTAAACCTACAACTTAAAGAACTAGAAAGAACAAAAAAACTCCAGAGTAAGTAGAAGAAAGAAAATAATAAAGATCAGAGCCATAAATGACATAGAGACTAAAATAATAATAATTATAAAAGATACAAAAGATCAATGAAACCAAAAGCTGGTTCTTTGAAAAGATAAACAATATTGATGAAGCTTTAGCCAGATTCATCAAGAAACAAAGAGAGAGGTCATAAATAAATATAATCAGAGATGAAAGAGGGGAAAGTAAAGATTTTTAAATATAAATAATAATAATAACAATAATAATATAAGTTTGTGAGAATGTGAAGAGATTGGAACCCTGAGGCTTTGCTGGCAAGAATATAAAATGGTGCAGCTAGCTAGCTGCTTAGAAAAAATTTTTGGCAATTCCTTTAAAAGTTAAATCGATACTGGTTATTTGACCTGGCAAATCTACTATATCTTACCCAAGAGTAATGACAAGCGTTCACACAAAACCTGGTATACGGATGTTCATAAGAGCATTATTCATATTAACTCCAAAGAAAAAACAGTTGATGAATGGATAAATAAACTGTTCAGAGCCCATACAGTGAACTATTGTTTGGCAGTAAAAATGCATGAAGTACAGCATGGATAGACCTTGAAGATATTTTAAGTAAAAGAGTGTAGACGCTAAGGATGATATATTGTATAATTGCATTTATATGAAATGTCCATCACGTACAAATCTCTAGAGACAGGATTTAGATTAGTAACTGCCTACAGCTGGTGGGAGGAAGTCTGTGAGGAAATGGAAGTGATGAAAATGATTACAGGATTGTTTTTCAATAGTGAAAAATGTTCTAAATTTGGTTGTGGGTGTTTGCACAACTTTGTGAATATACTAAAAGCCACTAAATTATACATTTTAAATGGGTCAATTGTATGGCATATGAATTACACCTCAATGATGCTTCTTTTATTTGTCTATTTTTTAAATGTCTTTATTGACTGTTAGAGAGAAAGGAAGAGAGAGGGATAGAAAGATAGAAACATTGATGAGGGAAGAAATTGGCTGCCTTCTGCATACACTCCAACAGGGGATTGAGCCCGCAACCCCGGCATGTGTCCTGACTGGGAATTGAACTGGTGACCTCTTGGCTCCTGTGTGGACCCTCAACTGGTGAGCCACACCAGCTGGGCCTCAATGATGCTCTTGTACTAAAAATCAACAACAGAAAAATGCCAAGTTGTTGACTAAATTATCTTTGTTTTCTAAAATTTTGTCTGACTTTAACTTGGATAAAAAAAAAGCCCCTCCCTCATAAGAAACAAATTTCATACCTGAGGGATGCTAATTTTGGTGATGGTGACCATTAGAATGTTAGAGAACAAAAGCCCTGATTTAAAAATGTTTTCATCTAATTTTATTAAAATTCTCATTTGATGCCCTTCCTTCCAGGACTGCCTTAATCTCCTTCAGCCACATCTAGGGTGGGCCTGCACTACATGGCTGAGCTGCCAGGTCAGCAGGCTGAGCAGACCCTGCTTCCATGTGGGACATTGGGACATGCCTCCAGAGACCAGCAGGTATCCCCAGAGCTGCAGATGGCAGCAGTAGGTGGAGACCCTGCTTGGACACCCAACCTTGAGCATGTCTGGGAACTTCTCTGGATTCCCCATTCCTTCTATTATTATTATTATTATTATTATTATTATTATTATCATTATCATCATCATCAACATCATCATTATTATTACTAATGCTACATCATGGTCTCGCTACTTCAAAGGACCACTGTGGAAAAAATGAAAGCACAGTGTGTGAAAGTGACTAGAATACATCAAAACTGCTTTCCTTTGTCTTACA
>NW_006300367.1:4434698-4438964 GCF_000327345.1 Myotis davidii
ATATCTGTCAAGGATTTATTCTGGGTCAAAAATGCTTGTTTGACAATCATTATGGAAAAGACTAGGCCAGTATCGTATATCTTATGAGTCAGGAGCCAGCTAGAAGGGGACATATGTAATACTTTCAACAATAAATATTTTTTTAAAAAAAGAATCTTATGCAGCCACCAAATTTATGGTCTAATTATAAATCAATAGATTTTTAAAAATATTTTTATATTATTTTATAGCCCTCAGGAGAAAAACAAAAAAAGAGGTCAGAGTCAAAGAAGATAATTTATATGCAAAGTGCTGTCAAACTTGTAAGGATAAATATGTTACTTAAAAGAAGGTAAAGTTGCTATCTTTTTATCTGTGGGAATGTATGTATTATGCATGTATTGCCTAAAATAAAGAATTTTATTAAGAAAAGTATGAATTGACTGCCTCCCTTCACTCGGAGCATTGTGGGTTGTTAGCGTGGGCATTTATGGGCGTCCCAAATGTGTCTCTCAGAGCTGCTGGCCTCCCATCTGACTGATCAGTCCAAACCAGACCAAAAGAAAGCAGATAACCATGCATTCTGTCCTTCCTCTTTGTGAGGAAGAATGTAACTAAACAAGTGAGCTCAACGTTCAATATGCAGTCTAACCTGATTCCCCCAGGCACACGTGCACACACATGCGTGCACACACACACACACACACACACACACACACACTGGCTTCTTCTGCATGTGCCTTCTGCCAGAAATAACTTACTTCATTCACTTCTTCATTGGCTCATTCTTTAAGTGTCGGGCACTATTTGAGATGCCGAAACCCCATTATACTCCCACAATTCAGTGGCACTTCCTTCTTTGAGAAGTCATCCCTGACTTCTCTCCACATGGCTCCCCCCCACCACCACCACCTGTCCCCCGCCATACACACAAGTAAAAGAAGAACCAACCTTGGAATCCCTTTAACACTGCATAGCTCATGCTGGTTGTGCTCATCTCTGTCCCCCAACCCCAACTGAGCGCCTCCTGAGAACAGGGGCCAGGCCTGGGGTGAAGATCTCTGTGCTCCGGGCCTTCACACTGCGGGGCCCCATGGAACGAGGCTCCATGGGCATGTGGTGAGCGAATAGGACTGAAGAACTGAATGAGGACTCGTGTCAAGGACGACGACACACAGACCCTCTGCTTTGGGAATCAGTTCTTGTTGGCAGAATGGAGTGCAGACTTCCCAGGGCCCTTGCCAGGCTCATAACAGCAGCAGGCCCTTCATGCTCCCATATCCCCAACCCTCCCTGGGCCGCCAGCTCCTCCAGGCCACAGGCCATGACTCAGCCCCGGTGGAGCTGGGCCCACCCCGCACACTGCACAGGGCAGGACCCTGACTCCCAGAGGGAATTCCAACCCAGAGCAGGTCATGCTCCACTTCCCAGTGTCAGCCAGTAAGGATCTGTGGCTGCAAACAGTTTAAAAGTTTATTTAGGGCCTAAAGGATACGAATCCAGGAGGTAGGGTTTCAGGGGAGACAGAGAGCTGGGGCTCATAAAGGCAATACCACAGCTGGGACATAATAAACTGTTCTTTTTTGTAATATTTTTATTGATTTTAGAGAGGAAAGGAGAGGGAGAGAGAGATAGAAACATCAATGATGAGAGAGAATCATTGATTGGCTGCCTCCTGCATGCCCACTACTGGGGATCACCCCCGCAACTGAGGTACATGCCCTTGACGGGAATCAAACCTGAGACACTTCAGTCCACAGGCCGATGCTCTATCCACTGAGCCAAACCAGCTAGGGCACAATAAACTGTTCGTAGTGGCTACTTAACATGGTGAGATAGCTCGGTCAATAGTGATTGGTCAGGTCCAGGTCCTGGTGATGAAACTGGGGAAAGTGTTGGCATGGAAACAAGGGGGTGGGGCAAGTTCCAGAATGTGCTTCTACAGCAAGTCCCAAAGACCAAAAGTCCAACCTCATCTGGGCACCACAATGCCGACCCCCCACTTCCCCAATGACGTCCCAACGCCACTGGAGGGTCCCCGCTATCAGAGCTGTCTCAGATCTCTCAGTTCACAGCGCGAGGGAGAGCATGCTTGAGCTGGGGTCCTGGCCTGAGTCCATTTTGGACCCGGAGGGCTTAATGATTTCATTGTATTCCCATGATTACTGATGCACGAACTGCACTCCCTTCCACGTAATTTTGGGAAACGAGAGAACCTCCCTCTTTCTTGTCCCCTGAGAAGCCACAGCCCAGACAGACTTCCCAACTCCACCAGCCATACGCTTGTGTGCCGCCAGAGCGCAGTGAGCTCATGAGCACCCATCTCTAGGTCCCCGGTTTCCCTTTGTGGCCACCGCCTTCTTCTGCCTCCTGCCCTTCTATCCTGTTTTCTTTGCTCACTGACAGCCCTGGAGCAATCTCTCTCGCCGCCTCCAATCTCAGCCCAGTCCTCAACAGCCTTCCTTCTCCATCAGCCTCCCTGTTCCCATCTGAAAGGGCGAGGGCTATGCCCTCCATCTTGCTCAACATCATCATTATTATTACTAATGCTACATCATGGTCTCGCTACTTCAAAGGACCACTGTGGAAAAAATGAAAGCACAGTGTGTGAAAGTGACTAGAATACATCAAAACTGCTTTCCTTTGTATTCCAAGCTGCAGGCACTGGTGCCCAAGCCCTCCTTACCGGGAAGCTGCAGGGGCCAGGCTGAGCTTCTGGACCACACAATGGCAGAGGCGGGTCTGGAATCTGGTCTCACCTGTATCCCTCGTCTTCCTGAAGACTCCTGGTCACACACAGGCTGTTCGCAGATGACCCTACCCATCTCCCAGTGAACTATAGAAATAAGTTTCTTTGGTGATCCATGCACGTGGTTTTATAAATCAGTTAGGTTTCACAATATACTGTAAATGCCCACATCTGGTTCTTTACAATATCAATTATATCTGTCAAGGATTTATTCTGGGTCAAAAATGCTTGTTTGACATTGATTATGGAAAAGACTAGGCCAGTATCTTATATCTTATGAGTCAGGAGCCAGCTAGAAGGGGACATATGTAATACTTTCAACAATAAATATTTTTTAAAAAAAGAATCTTATGCAGCCACCAAATTGATGGTCTAATTATAAATCAATAGATTTTTAAAAATATTTTTATATTATTTTATAGCCTTCAGGAGAAACACAAAAAAAGAGGTCAGAGTCAAAGAAGATAATTTATATAACTCTTTGCTTTTGGATCAGACAGGGCTGGCTCCCTCGCGTGGTCTGTTGGGGATCTTGAAATCTGGGCATAACACCATCCTAGCCTGCGTGTGCACCTGGCCATTGAGGAGGGCCGTCCCCGGACAGTGAGGGAGGGAGTGGGCCACAGACCACCTTCTCCATGGCCCGTGTGGCCGCCTGCTTTCTGTGTCTCTTCAATCCTGGGGCGCAGTCAGGTGAGACTGTAGAAATGGCCCGAACTGTGGGGAAGCTTGGTGCTGCTTTTGCATATGGCTTCAGGTGTCCGGCATGATAAATCGATCAAATATGGACAAAGACCTAAAAGCTAACTGCCGGCTGCCGCACTAATTCTGCCTCTCACAATGCACCCTAAGGAAAGTCTGTGAAATAAAAACCTTCTTTGGTTCAAAGATGCTCATTACAGTTTTATTTGTTGTAAAGAACAATAGCATAAGCAGTATAAGCACCTAAAAGTAGCTCCTTTTATCAAGGAAACTTTCTAATAACATAAAAATCATGCGCATTACAATATTACATTAGGAAGCAGGATCCAACATTTTCTGTAAACTACAATCAAAAGTGAGCAGTAATGCACAGGAAAAGGGAAACTATAAAGACACTGCTCCTCGCAAAGGCCTCGTGGTCTGTGTAAGCTGCCTCCCGCCCCCAGAGGAGGCCTGAGGGTCCTATGCTGGGGGGCTCCTCCCCTCTCCTCCTTGCCTCCCTGGAGGGAAAACAGGCTCCTTACTTTGCTGTCTGTGCACATGTCAGGGTCCATGGAGCTTTGTGGACCATTTTGTCCAAACCAGTTTTCACAAACAGGATGTGCTCTGGGCTGGATTTAGCCCCCGGAGGGGAGGGAATCTCCCCCCACAGGCTCCCTAAGGCCAGGCTTGTTCACCTGAAGCTCTCAGCTTGGCAGGCACTCACTACCCAGCATCTGTGAGCCCGGAATCCCCGGGATTTACACTCGCATGCCTGCATAGACTGCCTGCAGGTGGGCAGCCAGAGGGACGCACACTTGGCCTTCTCCACTTGGGGTCACATCCTGACACTCTTT
>NW_006300367.1:4439013-4451489 GCF_000327345.1 Myotis davidii
CGCAGGACCCGGTCCCTGCAGGCATCTTCATTGGATGTCTTTGACAGATGGGTGTTTCAGGTCTTTCTAGTCCTTTAACATGACAAACAAGACTCTAATGTCCTTGTGTGCAATGGCATAATTTTTTTCAATACATCAAATCAGAATGTTTACAGAAATAATAAACTGACACTCCCACCAGGAAGACCAAGCATGCCCCCTCCCAGCACCAGCAGCACTGAGGGGCACTCCTTGGCAATAAGAAAGATGCCTTCATTTGCATTTCTCTAGCTCAGCGGTTCTCAACCTGTGGGTCACGACCCCTTTGGGAGTCGAATGACCCTTTCACAGGGGTCGCCTAAGACCATCGGAAAACACATATATAATGACATATTGTTTTTGTGATTAATCACTATGCTTTAATTATGTTCAATTTATAACAATGAAAATATATCCTGCATATCAGATATTTACATTATGATTCATAACAGTAGCAAAATTACAGTTATGAAGTAGCAACGAAAATAATTTTATGGTTGGGTCACAACATGAGGAACTGTATTAAAGGGTCATGGCATTAGGAAGGTTGAGAACCACTGCTCTAGCTGTTGGTAAGGTTGAGCATCCTTTCATATGGTTTTTAAGCCCTGGTGTTTTATCTGTAAGCCACCTAGTCATCATATGTTCCCATTATTCTATTGCAGAGTCATTTTTTCAGTTTGTTGGAGCTTTGGTTATGTTACTCAGAGCTTGCCAAACGGTGCGCAATGGGGAGTTGCCATATCTGCACCGGAGCATGCTGAATGCGATGACCTGGGTCCTCAAGCAGCCCCGTGGGCCTAAGGTAGCATCACACACCACACCTTGCTGCTCAGATGCAGGCAGCCCAGTCACTTACCCCAGGATGCTGAACTTAAGGCCCCTTCTACAGGCCCCGTGATCTGGGATCAGTTGGCAAGCCGATATTCTACATAAAGCTTTGGCACACAGATTGCATTTGTGCTTACTCAGTCCATTGTTTAGTGTTTGCCTTTGTTCATGGTATCACTTACCATATATTTTTTATATAATTATTTATATCTACCTTTTCTTATGGCATTTGGTATTCCTAATTGTTTGGTTGACTATAGTTTCCACCATGTTGGGGGCTTTTGTTTACTTCACTGTTATATCTTTAGTGCCTAGAACAGCATCTGGCCCATAGTAGTTGCCCAATAAACATTAGTTAACCTAATGAATTAATTACAAAGTAGTGTTGGAAGTGCAAGATAATGCAGGATGTATGCTGTGTCTGTGTGTGTTTCCTCTCAGAAGTAAGGCATAACTTAATTGGCAATGGCGAGTAATATATGTCCTTCTAGCCACTTCAATGCAGCCTCTTTCTCTTTTATTCTCACAGGGCAGCCTACCCAGTACTAAAGGATTAGGGATGTGGCCACAGGACACACTGGGGCTCACTAGGGCTCCAAGGTCTGGTTCCCAGTGGGCACCCTCTCCAGGTCCCTCCATGGCACTGAAAGGGACCCCACTTGCAGCTGTGAGCCTCCTCTGGACCTTGCTGACTTGAGGCGCCATGACACCAGGTCAGGCAGCCGGGCCTGATTTCTGCAGCTGCTTCCTCTGAGCCCTGTGCTACAAAGGAAGTAAGCATGTGCAGCCAGCCTCAGAGACGAGCTGGGGTGGGGTGGGGAGGGGGCAGAGCAGTGGAAATGAGCCAGGCAGGCATGAGCTCCGGTCCTGCCTCTGCCATCACTGTGCATGATCTTGTGCTTTACTCTAAGTTCTTTGGACTCCAGTATCTGGTATGTGAAAAGGTATTAACAGTACCTACCAAGGCATTGTGATAATTACAGGCCAGAAGTGTCTGAGAGACTTAGATAATCCTATATAATAAAGAGGTAATATGCAAATTGACCACCACTCCAACACACAAGAAGGCCATCCCCATGGGGACACAAGATGGCCGCCTCAAGATGGCCAGCAGGGGAGGGCAGTTGTGGGAGACCCAGGTCTGCGGGGGAGGGCAACTGGGGGGACCCAGGCCTTCAGGGGAGGGCAGTTGGGGGGACCAGGCCTGCAGGAGAGGGCAGTTGGGGGGACCGGGCCTGCAGGGGAGGGAAGTTGGAGGGGACCAGGGCTTCAGGAGAGGGCATTTGGATGCAACCAGGCTGGCAGAGGAGGGCAGTTAGCTGCAATTGGGCCAGCAGGGGAGCAGTTAGGCATCGATCAGGTTGGCAGGCAGAAGCATTTAGGGTCGATCCCTAGAGGGCTCCCAGATTGAAGAGGGTGCAGGCTGGGCTGAGACACACACCCTCCCCCCATGCACAAACTTCATGCACCGAGCCTCTAGTCAATAATAGTTGTTATTGCAAGAGTAGCATTTCCAGAGAAGCTACTCCATTACTTCTGCACAAAGCATCTTTTGACAAGACTTTACACAATTGCAAACAGCTCTGCTGTGTTTCCATTGCAGGTGCAGAGCTCCTGATAACACCAGATGTCTTATCACAAATTACCGCTGGATTCTGCCTCTATGTTCAGAGCGCACTTTATCACTTCTGCTCACAGGGCATTGCAATGCCAGGGACACCTCAGGCGGCAGATTGCCCTGGGACTCAGACATCCGGGACCCTGCTTCACACACGTGCTGGGCTGTGCACCCTCAGGAAGAATAAATCAAAATTGAAGAGTACTCAAGAGTGGGGCTGGCGTGTGAGGAACAGGACCACTGCTGTTCATTTCTCTCCTGTTCCATCAGCTGGCGCTGGTGTCCCACCATCATCCACAGTGCCCCTGGGCATCCCAGTCCACCCCCATTCAATGTGCTCCCTGCCTTCATAGTACCAGTCAGCCTTCGGGTCCCAGCTCTCATGCCACTTTTTCACTCTCCCTGTTCCATACCCCATTCTGAAATCCATCTCCCTAATGTTACCACAACAGAGCTAGCAATTCATCTCACAATGAGACTTTGCATTCCAGATGGTTGACACACATTGGTCTTATTTTGTCTAAGTCCCTAAAATGCCAGCAGAAGTGGGAATAATTCTATACTACTAAATCACAGGACCATCTGAAGGGGGCCATCAGTGGGCAGGACATACCCAGCACATTCCTGAAAAAAGAATGGAAGAATGGGACACATGGCAGAGTGACAGGGAGCCAGGGCTCAGAGCCTGCAGAGAGTAGGGTCAGAGTTAGCACGGCCAGAAGGCAGTGTGCCTGGAACCAGGCAGCTCAGGGGAGGCAGACGGCATTCAGCCGGATAATATATTTCTGGGGAAACAAGGTATAGACAACTGACAGGGCCTGAGGCTTCTATTACAGTTGTCAGAACCACTGATAGAGCCCACTCGTTCCAGCAATGGCCAGGGGCCAGGGTAGGGGGAGGCATGGGTGGCTCTCTCCATGCACCTTGAATCAAGCCCTGCCAGGAACAGGCCCGGTGACTCCGCAGAATCCTTCCTCACCAGAGAGAAAGACCCACCACTGCAGTGAGTTCAGGGGACAGAGGAAAACCTAAAAATTCCAATATTTATTTTGAAAACATGTCAAACTATTAGATTTAATTTTAAAAAGAATTGGATGCTATTTTTTTAAAAGAAAGAGGGGATAAGAATAAGCTATTGGCAAAAGGAAAGAAAAGAAAAGAATTGCCAAATGTCTCATTAGAATGCCTAGAAAATAACCTTGAGGAAGTTTTTCAGGTCATGGAGTTAACGGAGATGAGAGAAAAGAGACATCGAATTTCAAAGCAAGTGCTCTAAGAAAGAGAGCATAAAGTGGAGGTGACACAATTTTAAAGAAATAATAGAAGAATAACTTCCCAGAGCTGGAGAGGCAAAAGTCATCACACTGAATATGTGCATCACGAACTGAGCAGAATAAATGAAAAATTATTCCTGCCTTGACACATTTTTTATGAAAGTACTGATTACCAAGAATAACAGAAGGTTAAAGAGCCTGGGAAAAAGCCAGAATTTCCTTAGAGACTCTTGGGAATCCGTGTTTCACATCCCACACCTCAGTGATGTCATACTTCCTTAGAGCAGAGAGTACCACACACAGTAGCAGCAGATTATAAGGGACATTATCGAGACCTAAGAGCAGATGTCGAGCCAACAACCAAATTATTGATCAAATAGGATGGCAAAATAGATACATTTTCAAATATAGGGAGACTCAGAAAATTTATCTCACACATATCCTTTTCCTAAATTTAAATTACCTCAAACCCTACAACAAAAAATCTTGGAGATCAACAGCAAGTGGTCTAGGCTGCTCAGCCTGTGGAGTAGCCTTCTCTCTGGCCCACTGCTTCAGTAACAAACTCTTTCCTGGGCTCCTGGAGGTTTGTCCAGGAGCACAACACTCAACAGACACAGACACAGACACACACACACACACACACACACACACACACACACAATAACCACAACCACACAAGGGGTCTAACCCAAAAGTTCAATGAAAAAAACTGCAGGACCCCCGCTGTGGGACAGGCCCATGTTAGAATGGGCTGTGGTAGACCCTCAGAAGAAAAGAGAATCTGCCCCACTCAATAGATGAATGCACTTAAAAATGTCAAATAAAATAAGCTGACAGACCAACTCAAGAGGAGAATAGACATGGAGATAAAAGATGTGACATTAAATTATTTCATTTATCAAGAGTCCAGATGTTCCAATTATGTTGCTCTGGGTGGAATTTGGAAACTTTCTGTTCAAAGTCCCTTGGTGATCTAATGCCAGCCAGGCCAGGAGCTAGCATTGAGGAGCCTGCACTGGGATTGTTCTCACTCAGCCCCTGCATGTGCATGGAGAGCTGCCGTCCTCCTTCCTCTTGGCTTGGGTTTGATGGTGTGGATCACATCCACAGGGACCTCGAATAAGACCAGAGCTGGGTCTGGATTTCCTTTTTCCCACAGCACCTTAGACTGAACACACAAGAACACTTCATATTAGTCCTCTAACTCCCAAGTTAGGAAGTAGTTAAAAGATCATCAAGTTCTTAAATTCTCTGATCAACAGTAAATCAGCAAAGGTTGAAAGTAGGCCTCAAAATAATTTCCCTGGGAGTTAGCCATCCTCCCCCAAAGGAGGTAGTACCTGAGATGAGAAGGGCCCCGCAGTCGTCAGTGCACACGTGGGGTGATCAGTGAGGCGGATGTAAGTGCTGGGGTGCGGCTGATGGAATACATTGGTCATCCCTCAGCACTCAGTCCTCTTGCATTCTTCTTTTGGCGACCTAACAGTTGTCCGCAGAGTGTGTGAGCTCATTGAGGGAAGACCGGTGGCTCAGCTGGCTGTGGGTGGCTGTGATGGAAGAGGCCACGTGGGTGCAGGGCTTGCAGTGTCCTTGGTGCAATAGCTGGTGGAGGAAGGATTTCGGAGAACCTTTCCTGTGCTAATAGACAAGACCAAGGAGTGCCTGCATGACTTGTGGACCTTGGACATGGCTGTTTGAAAGTGCTGTGTGTGACGACTTCCCTGGTGGTAAAGTGAGGGAGACAGTGTGAGAGAAGTAAAGGTCCCCTGGATGATAGAGTTGCTGAAAGCATGTTTTCAGAGTTGGTGAGCAATGAGTGAGAACATGTGGACTTGGTTTGCACGCCAGCATCCTGATTTGAGCAGCTACAGCTACCCCGAGGTGAGAGCCTGAAAGCTGACACAGGTCCTCTGTGTTTGTGGGGAGCGGTTGGAGGGAGCAGTCGCAGACTCGGGGAGGTGGTTGTGGGTATGTGCAGCCGTCTGTCTGGTCTTGGGAAAGTATGCAAAGTCCTTGAACCTAGAAGTGCCTGCTTTCGCATCCATGTCAGGTTGCCCTTCCTTGGGGCTGCCATATGCGGCCAACCAATGTGTGCTTCGGTGGATGTGTTCATGTAGGCAACAGCTATGAAGTATATTGTTGCTGTGACAGCCACAGCATTTGCGTAGGTCACAGGTTTACAGGATGAGTTTGAGCTACAGTGTTTGCTGTTTCAAGAGAGTCACAAAGAAGGAGAGTGATAGAGAGTCAGAAACATTGATCAGCTGCCTTCTGCACATGTCCTTCTGGGGATGTGTCCTCCCCAAGGTACATGCCCCTGACCGGAATCAAACTGAGACCCCTGAGTCCGCAGGCTGATGCTCTAGCCACTGAGCCAAAACGGTTAGGGCGAGAGGTGTCATTTCTTAGCACCCTCTTGCCAGCCCTGCACCACCCCCACCACCGGTTGGGGCCTGCGGGCTGGGGGCCGCATCATAGCAACCAGTTGTTCCGCTGGTCATTTGGCTGTTTGGTCAATTTGCATATTTTGGTTTTATATAGATAGATTATATCCTTTATAATAAACTTCTAAATGTGTTTCCCTGGGTATTGTGAGCCATATAAACAAATTATTGAACCCAAGGAGGGCATGGTGGAGACCCCAATTCATAGCCAGTCAATCAGAAGTACAGGTGACATCCTGGGATTTGAGACTGCACCTGAGTCAGGGAAGACTGATAGGAATTTGTGGGGAGCGGTTGGAGGGAGCAGTCGCAGACTCGGGGAGGTGGTTGTGGGTATGTGCAGCTGTCTGTCTGGTCTTGGGAAAGTATGCAAAGTCCTTGAACCTAGAAGTGCCTGCTTTCGCATCCATGTCAGGTTGCCCTTCCTTGGGGCTGCCATATGCGGCCAACCAATGTGTGCTTCGGTGGATGTGTTCATGTAGGCAACAGCTATGAAGTATATTGTTGCTGTGACAGCCACAGCATTTGCGTAGGTCACAGGTTTACAGGATGAGTTTGAGCTACAGTGTTTGCTGTTTCAAGAGAGTCACAAAGAAGGAGAGTGATAGAGAGTCAGAAACATTGATCAGCTGCCTTCTGCACATGTCCTTCTGGGGATGTGTCCTCCACTAAGAAATATCTTTTAAAGGAGATATTAGTGATTGGATGAAATGTGGCCCAGGTGGACAGATGGGAGTGGAGGAGGAGGAAGCAGGACTGCCTGCTGTTGCTGTGTCCCACTGTCCAAAGGAGCCTCGGCCACACATGGGAGTTTTGATCCTTTCTGTGCCACAGCATCTGTTCATTGTACGTCACCTGTCACCATATAGCAGTTGAGTCTCTTGGTCCTGTTCCTGGGCCTGAATGTCACCCGCAGCAAGGGTGTTGCCGGAGCCTGAATTGCAGCACACACAGGGTCAGTTAGTGCCCTTGTGCCTGGTCCCAGCCACCTCCAGGTCTCTGTGCCCGTCCTGGTGTCCATGTCCTCACCACTGAGGTTGCTGTTGGTATGGAGGGATCTGTGCCTTCTGTTCCCCCCCTGTACTCACCTCGCCATTACTGGATTAAGTTTGTAATGCCTCAATTGCACCTCATGGTGTGGCTTCCTTGAGAAGGGAAGCTGTGAGTCTGTATGCTAACACCCAGGAATCTGTGCAGCTTGTGTCTGTGGGGAGTTGACATGTCTCCCTGAGGACCTGTGAGCACAGCCTTGTTTGTGAGTGAATAGTGTGCTTTCCTATGTCATTAATGTTCCTAGGAGCTCACATTTACTGTATTGGTTGGTTTGGCACTAAACACGATGGCTGTTTTCTTTGAATAGAAGAGAGAGACACAGAAGACAAAGAAGACACATACTGGGAGAGTGTTGCCTGTCATCCATGGAGTTTTTTGCTTACAGCATTTCTTTCCCACCGTCCTGTCTGGTATCCCTTTATAAGACAGGCTGCTCTGACTGCAAATAATAATAATAATAATAATAATAATAATAACAACAGCAACAACAATAATTTCCCTGGAGACTACTGGGTATATTTCACAATCCTGCCTCCACTCAGGAAAGCCAATACCCAGGGAGACAGACAGTGGGACCATTGCTTCTCCTGGCCCAGAACTCCTAGTCATTCTTCAAAATCTAAGATATCCGTGTCTTTTGGTATAGCCAACTCTCATTTCACTTAACATATTTTTAGAATAATTTCAGCTACAATAAAACATATACCCTCAAATATATTATATAATGAAATTTTGCATAAGGGAGTCTAATATCAGCAGCTGGGTTAACCTCATGTTACAGTTCCTCTGATCATCTCTAAGCATATCTCCTATCAGGAAAGCACCCATTCTGTGTGACAGTCATCTGCAGTCTGACTGCATGTCTGCGGATGCGTTTGTAGAGGTGAGGCTCTCCCAGCGCACATGCAGGCTCCGCTGAGTGCAAGGCCAACCTCAGCCACAGCTGGGCAGCCCTCTTACAACAGCAAGTGGCAACACTGCCCTCTACAGACTGGAAGCGCAAAGTCACAGATAACTGTTCCGAACAGCAGCAATCTACAGGAACACAGAACAAAGGGATTGCCCGTTTTCATATTTGACATGCTATTTGAAAATAAGCAGTGAGAAAGCACAGGTTTCATACAACTGCACTAGTGAACTTTACATAATATTTAAATTATTTCCTACCAAGCGATGAAAATTAGATTAACAGAGAAATCATTAGGAGAATAAGATAGACATTTTTAGAAATAAATATTGTTAGGATGTCAGTTCTGAAACAAAATGTTTCTGTTGCTCCTTTAAAGCTCCAAGCTTTGAGATAGATTTAAATGACCTGTGACCAAAAAGGGGAGTTACAAAAAAAAAAAAACCTTAGTATTTTCAACTAGTTATATTTTAAAATTTACATTTTTCAAGTATTACTTTTCCTATGTTTTTATTTTTTATCAAATTTATTGGGGTGACATTAGTTAATAAAATTATACAGGGGCACAATTCTACCTACAATATATATCTGTATATTGTATTGTGTGTTCACCACCCCAAGTCAAGTCTCCTTCCATCACCATTTATCGCCACTTTACTCTCTCCTACCTCCTCCCACCCCCTCTTGCCTCTGGTAATCACCACACTGTGGGGGTTTTGGTGGGTTTTTTGCTTAATCTCCTCACCTTTTTCAGCCAGCTCCACAACCCCCTCTCCTCTGACAGCTGTCAGTCTATTCTCTGTACCCGTGAGTCTATTTGTTTTGTTTGTTAGTTTAGATTTGCTAAAAAAAAAAAGAAAAAAGAAAAAAGAAAAGAAATAAAGAAAGAAAAGAAAAGAAATGAAATGAAATGAAATGAAATAAAAACAGAATGCAGCCTCTAGTGGTGCGCCAAGGGGCTCTCCCCATCGCCCCACCTGTTCATCTCAGCAATAATGTAGATGCTGATGTTGCCAGCATTACACTCAAATTTGGGGATGACCAGAAGCAAGGAAGGAAATCAATGATTCTGAAATGCCAGAAACAAAA
Source organism: Myotis davidii (assembly GCF_000327345.1). Classification (NCBI taxonomy): domain Eukaryota; kingdom Metazoa; phylum Chordata; class Mammalia; order Chiroptera; family Vespertilionidae; genus Myotis; species Myotis davidii. Next base: position 4,448,251 of record NW_006300367.1, read on the forward strand.
TTGAAAAAATACCAATAGGGTGACCAAATCCACTGAAAGTTAACAAGACAAATTCTCTAGAGGGAAGTGCAAAATATTAAGCTTTGTCCTAAAACATAAGTGGACAATACAGGGTGGAAGAAACACTGCTCTCTGCTAGCACACAGAGAAAAAATACTGTAGATGTCTTAACTGTCTCTAAGTTTAAACAAAGGAACACAGTATGGCTGCTGATAATGTTACTTTGATTTTACACTTATTAATAAAAGCATATTATTTAAAACTAAAAATAATTTTCAAATAATATAAAACAAATAAATTAGATGCTAAAGTTGATATAAAATTATTCATCACATTAACTTTTTTTCTAATTTTCACAACTGTCGGGATATCCCAAGTGATGTCACTGATTAATTTTACAAGTAAAAGTGACAATACACAAAATAAGCCAGAGAGAGAGATAAGTATCACATGATTTCACTCATTTGTGGAATCTAATGAACAACATAACCTGATGAACAAAAATAGGCCCAGAGACGTAGAAACATGAACAGCTTGTCAAACCTTAGAGGGAAGGCAGGTGCGGGGGGAGGGGGAACATCAACCAATGAACTCCTATGCATATATGCATAACCCATGGATCATGGATACAGACAGTGGGTGGTGAAGGTTTGGGGGGAGGGGGAGGGACATATGTAATACTTTCAACAATAAAGATTTATAAAAAAATTGACAATATAGATTTATAAACTGAGGGTATACTAGTAGCTAATGCTGCTGTATTCATGTCTTTAGTGCTAATGTTCTGTGAAATCAGTCAGAACCAGGTGAAATACAGGCCCTGTCAGTTCAGGAGAAATCCGACTATGAACCTCTGTAGACCTCGCTGGAGCAACAGATCAGCAAGGCTGGCTCCAGTGTCACTGGGAGAGTTAGGAGCCCTGCCCAGGGCACTGAGAGATGGGCATCCACGCATCTGTCCGTGGCAACTCCATGCTCACTGCACCTGACCCTGCGCTCCTCTCACCTTTTCCACCTCAATCCTCCTCATTGTGAGGGACCCACTGTGGCCCCAGCCCCGCAGCCCCACAGCTCCACAGCCCCCAGTGCCATCCTGGGGATGACAGACCCAGGCCCGAACAGGCAACCCTGGAGCCCTGTTCTTACTGAGATGGCCCTATGCACAGGCGGCACTTTCTCTTCTTTCCTTCTTCATCTGTCTCCATGAGAATAAACTTCATCCCTCAATCTCGCTGCTATCTGAGCGCTCGGGCATCATGGGCCTTGAACTCCCAGCATTTGGATCCGGCCTCCTCCCCCAGACCACTCCCCACCCCCACCCCACGAGGTGCGTGCAAGGTAGGTTTCCCTATGCAGTGCCCATCTGCCCTGCCACACCTCTTAAACAAAGAAATGAGAGTGACACCGAATCTCATCACTGTTATTGCTATCACTAGAGACCCAGTGCACAAAATTCGTGCATGGGTGCAGTGCCCATCTGCCCTGCCGCACCTCTTAAAGAAATGAGAGTGACACCGAAACTCATCACTGTTATTGCTATCACTAGAGGCCCAGTGCACAAAATTCGTGCAGTCACCCCTAACTTCCCTCCCTTGCCAGTCTGGCTGCCCCTAACTTCCCTTCCCTGCCAGCCCAATTGCCCCTAACTGCCCTCCCCTGCTGGCCTAGTCACCCCTAACTGCCCTCCCTTGCAGCCTTGGTCGCCCCCAACTGTCCTCCCCTGCTGGCCTGATCGCCCACAACTGTCCTCCCCTGCTGGCCATCTTGTGGTGGCCATCTTTGACCACATGAGGGAGGCCATCTTGTGTGTTGGAGTGATGGTCAATTTGCATATTACTTCTTTATTAGATAGGATTCCCCCTCCAGCTTAATGATTGAGACTCAAGTAAGCCTCACTGATCTCCAAATAGCGGCGCTTTGAGAACCAGAAGAGCAGCTTCCACTTGGTTAGATAGGGAAGTTCGGATCCTCACTGAAAAGTCACAGGCTTTCCCAGGTACAGTTCACAGCTACAAAAAACAGAACGCCGTATTTAAGACCAGTTCAACAATAAATAATTAAAGGCACACCTGTCAGAAAAAAAAGGTCTTCCTCTCATTCATTATGGAATCCACGCTCGGGTGCCATCCCCTGACGTGAGACACATCAGTGACAGATAACTGGGAAATCACATGCTTGCTTTACTCCAAAAGAAATAAAAAATGTGCATGACCCCATCAGGTAAAAAGGTATTTGTTATTTTTTTGAAATCTTTAGTTGACGGGAGTTTTACTGGCTTTTCTCAATAAAATTTTTAAAAATAGGTAAACTCTCTTAACTCCTGCCCATCCCGGAAGAAAGCCCTAAGAAAGCTTTCTGCATACTGTCCCCTTCCCCCTGTCAGCCCTGGAATTATCACACAGGGTGGGAAAAAACTAGGGTTTCTCACCATCCTGCAAAGGCAGGTAGCAGATAGGTCACATGCTGCTGGTTCACTTATTGGGGTGAAGAGTTACTAAGGGGACTCACAGCTGAATCTCAGGAGTGCACCCAGCATGAGGGATTGCTGAGGTGGGCTGAGCAGAGGCGGCACCCACCTTGTGCAGCCCATGAGAAAAGGCCTTGACCTCACTCGCCAAGCACAGCAAATGCCCACAAGGTCACACACTAAGTAACAAGGTCAAGGTTTCAACCCAAATCTGTCTAACCCCAAGGTGTGCGCTTTCCCTGAGCCCTGAGGAAGTCTCACAGTGGGAAGAAAATGGGTCAAGGGCAGTGGTAGAAAGGTGATAAGAGGCTGCTGCTTCAGGACGAGCAAAAACAGGTCTCCAGGACAGAGCTGGAGACAAAGTTAAGGAAAAAAGGGGACAGGCTGAGGAAGGCCTGTTAGTCCCACCATGAAAAGCAAGGAGGATAAATGGGGATATTTACAGGAAATGAGGCTGCCAACGATGGCAGTAGGATCATGCAGGCCTGTGTAGGAGGTTGGACATGTCCCACAGCCAGCTGTCCCTGCAACATAATTTCCCCACTTTGTACTTATAAAGTATGCACTGTCCTGGGAGGAGGGAACTCTGTTAAAATGATCACTAAGCCTGGCCAGTGTGGTTCAGTGGTTGAGTGTCAACCTATGAACTAGGACAGTGATGGCGAACCTATGACACATGAACTCATTTTTTTGGTTGATTTTTCTTTGTTAAATGGCATTTAAATATATAAAATAAATATCAAAAATATGTCTTTGTTTTACTATGGTTGCA
>NW_006300367.1:4451533-4458665 GCF_000327345.1 Myotis davidii
AATAACCACTTACCAGCTCTCCCCTGCCAGCCTGGTCACTTCTAACTGTTTGGTCCCATGCTGACCTGATAACCCCTAACCACCTCTGCCTCGGCCCCCACTACCGTGGCTTTGTCTGGAAGAAAGTCAGACATCCGGAAGATGTCCGGTCGACTCAGGGTAATTAGCATATTACACTTTTATTAGTATAGATATATATTATCTTATTTTATTTTTATTTTTTTAATGATCACTAAGGGATTTCAGCTCCCCTCCCTCCCAGGACAGTGTCTCTATCTGTTTACATACCAAGCCTGTAAGACTGGCCCATCTTACAAGCCAGTGCTGAGGCACTGTCACTGGAAAGGGAGCAGGCCCAGAGCAGATGTGCTGCAGGCCTGCCAATAGTGTGTGGGTTCTTGACTCTGTGCAGGAAGGATGCCACAATATGAGTCGAGGTGATTCTGAGAGCATGTTTATTAAAGCTGTGGACAGTGAAGTGACGGAATGACCTGGGGTAGAAGGAGCAACAGGAGACCTGGGGTAGAAGGAGCAACAGGAGAGAGCCTGGGTGGTGCTCTGCTTTGGCTCTCCAGAACCATTACAGGAAAGTAGTGAGCCAAGACCGGGCTGCTGTTAGCTCACTGAAGTCAGAGAGAAGGGGCCTTGGAGACAAGTTCAAGGGGTAAGGTGTCCACTGCTTCCTTGCTTGCAAGTCTCATGGAGACCCTTAGAGTTTAGGAGAGAAAAGTAAAGATGCATTCCTGAGAGTGAAGAAAGGGGTGGATGCTCCAGAGAGAGCTCACGCTGGGTCTTTGTCTTGAGGGTCCTTATTTATCTGTTTTCTAAAGATGGGAATTTTAGGTGAGGTCTTAGGGGAGGATCACAATAGAATATTCATCAGCTTTATGCTGATGTACCATAATGAGATATATTCCTTTAATTTCATCTATGCTTGGGTGTGGTTGGCACAAATGGCACGAACTAGATTTTTGCTATCTAACTCCTGAGTAGGGTGATTTAAGCCATTTATCTTCCAGTTGGGAATAGTGTAAACAATTTACTCTTAAGTGTCCTCGGTTAGGGAAGATAGGACTTTGTGATTTGCTAGGTGGCTGCAAACTGCTTGGCCACTTAACTGTCTGTCTCAGTTTCCCTATTCCACTTGTCTTGGCCTACTGAGCTGTTTAATTATACGATAGATCTCAATAGTTAATGTGTCCAGATTGGAAAAGCATATGAAGGCTGAATTACCCCAAGCCACAGCTCTGCCTCCCCTTGTTTTGTGACCTTAGAGCAAGCACCCACTTTTGAGCTCTCAATTCTTCACTCTAAAATGTGTATCACAGTAACATCTATTCCACAGTGCTGTTTGCATGGACCAGGTGAGCTAATTCCTGTGGGATATTAGCACACGTTAGTCATTGTTAAGAGCTCACTCTTTCAAGTAAAACTTGATGTTCACAGAGATGATGATGATTGCTTCACAAGCAGGAAGGAGACTTCCAGCAACTGTGGAATGTGAAGGTAGGTGGAGGCTTTGATCCCAGGCTGAGTTTCACTTATGCATTCGTTACCTTATCTTGAGAATAATGGTCCTAGGCAAGTGCCCCAACATCACTGAACCTAGTTCTCTTATTCATCAGAGAAAACTAATAGTAATATGCCTATGGATTCACAACCCAACTCCACCACTTACTTTAGCTCTGATGCCTTAGATTTTTACCTGGAAAATGGAACAATAATAGTACCCATCTCACTGTCAGGGCAGAACCTTTCAGAAAAAATAATGTGTAATTCACTACATTGTTTTTCACTGCTAATGGGGTAGTGGGAGCTCCTATCTAGATAAAGATTCCAATAATGGTGGGCCCATCCATCAGCACCTGCTACTGAACAGCTCCCTACCAAAGACAGGCTGTCCTATGAATTTTCTCTCCTAATGGCTTCCATGTTGTCTTGGCTAGACCCAGGAATATTCTCCCTTCTTGGCATTCTGCCTGTACAGATCCTCCACAGGAGGCTGTATGCCCAAAAGACCTTTCTGTATTATAGTGGTTGTTGTGTAGGCACATGAAAGCAATCAGATGGAAGGTCCTAGATCAGTGATGGCGAACCTATGACACGCGTGTCAAAGGTGACACACGAACTCATTTTTTTTTGTTGATTTTTCTTTGTTAAATGGCATTTAAATATATAAAATAAATATCAAAAATATAAATCTTTGTTTTACTATGGTTGCAAATATCAAAAAATTTCTATATGTGACACTGCACCAGAGTTAAGTTAGGGTTTTCAAATTGCTGACATGCCGAGCTCAAAAGGTTTGCCATCACTGTCCCAGATGTAACTCGTTTCCTCCACTGTAGTCTCTGAGGAGACTTCTGCTCACTCCATACCCTCACAGCACTCATGTTCACTTGTGCAGATCTCAAAAATTAACCTCAGTCATCCTACGCTAAACTATAGGCTTCCTGAGGCTATGTATAAGATCAACTAATTCCCATTTTAAGCCTTATATTTCAGATACTGTGACAGAATAGAGACACTGATTACCCCTCCAAATGGAGAGGAAAAATACCACTGAAAATACTGAAAAATATTTTCTAACTAGAGGCCCAGTGCACAAATTTGTGCACCAGTGGAGTACCTCAGCCTGGCCTGCAGGATTAGGCCAAAACTGGCTCTCTAACATCCCCCAAGAGGTCCCGGACTGCAAGAGGGTGCAGGTCTAGCTGAGGGACCCCACTGGTGCACGATCATGGCTGGGAGGGACATGGGAGGTTGGCCAGCCAGGGAGGGATTGTGGGAGGGGTCCAGGGCATGTCCGGCCTGACTTGCTCAGTCCCGATCGGCTGGACCACAACATAAAGTAGGAACCACAAGTTCTGTACACAGCAGAGTATTTTGTACACTCAGTTTTCATATACAGAATCTGAGCAACACAACCAGCAAAGTTAATTAAACGTGTGTAGTAATCACATTAACACAACCACTGGAGAATATGGATCCTTCTTAGGCACATGGGTAACACTTCTGAAAATTGATCACTTTTTAGTGTAAGAGTAAACAAGAAATAAATCTATATCCCACACTCATTTCCCTTTACACACCCACTAGGTAGAAACAATGAACCACATCTGTCATGGTGTATGGCACGGAGTAAAGGGGGGTGGAGGGGAGGAATCTATCCTGAGAGTTAATTTAAAAATCCTGTCCTTACTCAAATCACAGCATAAATTCACTACCTGAGAAATCTGAAAAATCTGAAGCTGTAAGCTCAGTTTTAAAATATCAAACTCAGATAACCAATACAGATTTACAGAATATTCAACACAAGATTTACAGAATCCCCATAGAAAAATTTCCAAGGATTCTGATTTCACAATAAAAAACAAACAAAGAAATACACAGGAGAACAGGCACCCTGAGTGAGAATTAGCAGTAATATCAGGTATCAGGAGGCAACCCATTCTCACCAACTTCACATTCAGAATTACAAGCTAGAATATAAAAGATGCATATTTAATAGGTTTTAAAAATAAACAGGGTATTGACAAGATGAACAAATAATGAAAGACTATTAACATGTCCAAACTATCTTGACCAAAAAAAATATGGATCCCCAAAATATGTAACAATTTTAACAAAGAGTTTAATGGGTGGTTTTAAGTGAAAATATTTCAAAGCTGAAGGCTAAATCTAAAGACATTTTCTGTAATGCAGTGCAGAAACACGAGTCAGTGATAACAAAGAAGGGCTAGAGGACATGAAGGATAGAATGCAGGCATTGAATATCTGTCTAATTGGGGGCCCAGAAAGAGGGAAATAAGATACAGAGAGAGGTGGTATTTGAAGAAATAATGAGTGAAAAGTTTGAAACTGATAAGACATTACTCCTTATAAAAGCAAGTGTATCTCACATGGGATAAAAATAAAATCCACACTTAGAAACATCATTGTGAAACAGCATATTGCCTTCAGGAAAAGAGACTGCCTTAAACTTCTTCAGCTAGAAATGGCAGATAATCAATAAAGGAATGACAAATAGCCAATGGAAGTCAGAAGACAGGGGAATAATACCTTGAATGTGCGGAGAGAAAATAACTGTTTACCCAGTAAGATTATTTTCCTGAAAGGAGATTAAATAGAAAACAAAAAAAGAAAAAGTAAAAACAATTAGACTAACAAGAACTGAGCTGTATGCCCAAAAGACCTTCACTTAATGGTATTGTAAAGGTTGCTGTGTAGGCACATGAAAGAAATCAGATGGAAGGTACCAGATGGAAGAATAAGTGAAGACAAAGAAAATGGTAACTATGAAGGTAAATCTATGCAAATATTAACTATATAAGACAATGAACATATTGTTTATCAAGACTGAGAGGGGAACAAAACAAATCTAAGACACCCACAATAACATCACCAGGAAAGAGCAATAATGCAGTTAGTTTGTTAGCAGTGCTTGTATTGTTCAGGGGAAGGGTAAAGAGAGTAAAAATCTTAAATTTTCCAAGGTAACCAATTGCAGAACAAAAACATAGAATTAATTAGTTTCAAAATATCAGAGAGGAAAAGATGCAATGAGAAAATATGTTCAAACATTCAGAAATTTTTTTATAAAAGCATACAAAAATGTATTAAGCACAAATACAAAAAAATGATTAAAATAAATGTAAATATAATGACAAATGTATAATAACTAAAATTAAGAATTAGACCAGTCAGAGTGGCTCAGTTGTTTGAGGACCATTCAGTGCAGCAAAAGGTTGCAAGTTTGATCCCTGGTTGAGGCATGTGCAGAAGGCAACTGATTGATGTTTCTCTCTCACATCAATTTCAATCTCTCTCTCTCTTTCTCTCTCTCTCTCTCTCTCTCTCTCTCTTCTCTCACATTGATATTTCTCTCTTTCTCTGTCTCGCCTCCCTTCCACTCTCTCCCCCTTCCCCTCTAAGCATGTCCTTGGGTGAGGATTAAAAATAATAATAATAATTTTTAAAAGAATTAAAAGACAAAGATTGTCAGACTAGACAAAACATGTAAGCAAAGTTTAGAGTTATGCTACTCAGGAGAAACATTTCTCATTTTTAAGTTATCAATATTAGAAAAAATAATAGTAAAAGAATGGAAAAAATTATACCAAGCAAGTACTACCCAAAATAAATATGCAAATATGTAGCTATGTTAACAACAGATGAAATAGACTTTAATCATAAAATATTAACAGAAAATTCCTATTAAACAATTAAAGGTTTAATTATCAAGGAAAATAATTATGAAGTTGTATGCACATAACAACATAGCCTAAAACATAATAAGCAGAAATGGAAAGGACTAGAAAGAAAAATATCACTCCCATCATCAACAACATCATGGTGGGACACTTAAACACAATTTTCATAGTCAATGAGAGATGTATCAGAAAAAAAATAAATATTCATATACAAAGTTTGAGCAATGTAACTAGCTAACTTAAACATCCATAGATAGCACATTAACACAACCAGTAGAGAATATAAATGTTGCTAAGCACATACGTAACACATGAAAATTGATCAACCAGGCCATAATTCAAGCATCAAAAATTAATACAATTAATTATATATTAATAAAACGATAAAATTTTTTCTATTCTAAGAAGTTATAATTTCTGATTTAGTTATATATTAGAAAGCAATGATAAAATGGTGAACAAAAATTATTATTAAAATAGAGTTGAAACAATTTATGGGTCAAAAAATAAGTATATTAAAAATACATAGAATTGATAAATAATGAAACTATGGCATAACAAAATTGTAGAACTCAGCTAAGTCAGTATTTAAGGGAAATGTATAACCTAATAATTTATAATAAAAAACAAAGGAAAAAATTCAATGATCAAAGAATCCAATTTGAGAGGTGAAACATAAATGGGAGGAAAGATATAAAGCAGATAATAAATCAATAAAAATGGACAAATTCTTTGTAAGACTAATGAAAGAAAATAATCAGTATTAGAAATAATAAATGTATATAACTGCAGATGCTGCACCAAGTAAAAATACTTAATGAACAACTTTATATTGAGAAATCTGAAAACATACCAAATAGACAAACTACTACCAATCCTATATAATAAAGAGCTAATATGCTAATTATACCGACCAGCAGAACAACCTTCCAGGCGACCTTCTGGACAAAGCCAAGGCTGCATGGGCCAATCCCCTTGCAAGAATCAGCAGTTTGAATTATTTCTACGAAGAAAATAGAAATCTCAGATGGTTTTGTTCTGTCAATAGAAATCTCAGATGGTTTAGTTCTGTCAAGAGACAAATCCAGTCTTAAATATTACAAAGAATAAAATTGTTGAAATAGTCTAAAACTTATAAGAAAACAAAATTATAGGCCCATCTCACTCATGAACTTCAATGTAAAACTTCAAATTAATGTTAGCAAATTGAATCGAAAATGTATGGAAATGACAATACACTATGCCCTTAGGATGCAGAGTAATTTAACATGAAAAATCAGTTTATAGGGAGACGGAAGATGGCGGCGATATAGGCAGACGCGTCCCAGGTCATGTCCCGGAGCAAATGGAGTGAGCAGCTGAAACTAATAACACCCACCCCGAATTGGCGAAATTGCTCAGCTGGTGAGACGGTTTGCAGCCGGGAAGGGCAGAACTCCCCTGGAAAGGTAGAAAAAAAAAAAAACACAGGGATTTGGGAAGGAAAATTTGTCAGACCTATGAGCCGAGAGGGGCGGAGGGAGACCGCGTGGCAGACAGCCATGTTTCTTGGGACAGGCATCATGGGACATTTCGGATACAGACACTCACCTGTGCTGAAGAGAGGGAGAGGGTGCGGAGGAGTGGAATCTGAGGAGAGACTGAGGAGAGAAGGGAGGGCAGGAGAGGTGGCAGCAAATTGACTGCTGAGACACCCCTAAGCCCAGGACTGGGACAGCCATTCTCTCCAGAGAGTGAGACTCCTCCCCCCAGCCCCCAGGCATGGAGCACAGCCACACCCAGATTCCACCCTGAAAGAGATCAAGGATTAAAATAATCTGATCAGTCCCTGGGAGTTAACAGGGTCTGGCCTATAGAGGGATTTTCAATCCCAGCAACAACACAGAGCAGGGTAACTATTAAGGAACCAGCTCTGGATA
>NW_006300367.1:4464890-4465969 GCF_000327345.1 Myotis davidii
AAAAATAAAAAAACAGCGTAAAATACACATTATACTTAATGGAAAAATTCTGAAACATTTCCTTTATGAACAAGAGAAAGAAGAGTGCCTGTTACCACCATTTCCAATCAACATTTCCTAGTGACTTACCATGCAACAAAAAGAAATAAAGAAATAAAAAGTATAAGAACAAGAAAAAAGAAAGAAAGGGAGGGGTGTGGGGAAGGTAAAGATAACTTATAATGCAATTATTAAAGTAGACAAATTATGAGACTTTAAAAATATATTTAACAAAGTATTATGATTTAAAAAATCATTTATATACAACAGCAGCCAATATTTTAAGCTCCAATTAAAGATACTATTTAAATACCCTGAAAACATAAAGTAGCTAGAAACAAATCTAGCACAAGATTTTAAACTTTTTGGGAAGAAAATTATAAAACAATACCAAAAGATATTAAGGAAGATCCAAATAAATAAAGGAATGAGCTTACTATCAATTATTTCAAAAATGACATACATTTCAGGGCAAATTTAACCAAAATCCTCAAAGCTATTTTGTGATACTTGAAAAGCAACTTCTGGAAAGCATATGGAAGACCAAAGAAGCGAGAACCACCCAGATACGCATGTTGCAGAAACCACGTGAGCAGTTCTACTCATCAGACTTATTAGAAGCTACAGTAACTAAGAACCCATGCCATCAGTGCAGACACATTAGTAACCCCTCAGGGGAACACAGACCCCGTGCACAGATCTTTGCATGTGAGAAACGTGCTGTGTAACAAAAGGGAAAGCAAGACTTTTGCAATAATCTGTTCTGAAACAATCCTTCATGTAAAGAGGGGGGGAAAATAAAGAAATTGAAGTACTACCTCACACGACACATAAAAATTAATTCCAGATGCTTTACATATTTAAATGTGTAACATAAAGTATAAACTCTTTAGAATACCATATGGAAGAATATTTCCATGACTGCAGAATAAGAATGAATTTTTTAAGATTCAAAAAAAGGCAAATCAAAAAGGAAAAGTAAATGTAAACATATTAAAACTAAAAACTTCTCGCTGTTATAAGACACCATTGTGAAAATG
>NW_006300367.1:4466411-4473848 GCF_000327345.1 Myotis davidii
AAAAATATGAGAAATTTAAAAATGACACTAAATACAGCTACCTAATAAGAAACACAGGGTATTGTCAAGGGCGGAGGACAAAAAAAGGACACATATGTAATACCCTTTGTAATACTTTAAGCAATAAAAAAGAATCAGTTTATATAAGTTTGTTATTAACAATGTAACAGAGAATAAGAATTATGTTTGATGAGAAGAAAATTGCACCTATGTTTAAAAAAATAATTCATAACAAACTAAAAAAATAGGTAAATTTCTTTTAAATGGTAACATATATCTAAAATATAGCGTATTTGCCAGACAGTGTACTGATACTTTACATACATTTAATCTCTTTCACCAACCAGGAAGCTACAGAGAATAGGGAGAATAGTTTCATAGAAAGAATATAGGTTTGGGAGTGAGACACCAAGTTTGAATCTCTGCTCTGTCATTTAAGATGACTTAAGCCAGTCATTTAAACACTCAGTACTTGAGAGGTTTTTTTACATTAAAAAATGGGGTAAAGTTGTGAAGGTTAAAAGTGATTAATATATTAAAAGAGCCTAGTTGGAGGGGAAAGTAGGGGGTTCAAAGTCTAAAATACTTCACTTCAAACTCAACACCACCACTTATTAGCTATATAACTTTAACAAGTTATTTAGTCTGAGGTTTTTTTAAAAACATATTTTATTGATTTTTTCAGAGAGGAAGGGAGAGAGATAGAAACATCAATGATGAGAGACAATCATTAATAAGCTGCTTCCCAGGGGATTGAGGATTGAGCCTGCAACCCAGGACTGTGCCGCAGTTCTACTCATCAGACTTATTAGAAGCTACAGTAACTAAGAACCCATGCCATCAGTGCAGACACATTAGTAACCCCTCAGGGGAACACAGACCCCGTGCACAGATCTTTGCATGTGAGAAACGTGCTGTGTAACAAAAGGGAAAGCAAGACTTTTGCAATAATCTCTGTTCTGACAATCCTTCATGTAAAGAGGGGGGGAAAATAAAGAAATTGAAGTACTACCTCACACGACACATAAAAATTAATTCCAGATGCTTTACATATTTAAATGTGTAACATAAAGTATAAACTCTTTAGAATACCATATGGAAGAATATTTCCATGACTGCAGAATAAGAATGAATTTTTTAAGATTCAAAAAAAGGCAAATCAAAAAGGAAAAGTAAATGTAAACATATTAAAACTAAAAACTTCTCGCTGTTATAAGACACCATTGTGAAAATGAACATAAATCACAAATTGGGAAAGCATATTTGCCCTGTATATAACTGGCAGAGAATTAGAATATGAAACGCTTAAAGAACTATTATAAATCAATAGGAAAAAATAATTCAAAAGAAAAATGTGCTGGCAAAAACTGAAACCATTTCCCCTGAGAAAAGGAACAAGACAGAGATGTCTGCTTTCACCACTCTTATTCAACATAGTACTGGAAGTCCTAGTCACAGTTATCAGACAATAAGAAACATAAAAGGCATCCAAATTGCAAAGGAGGAAGTAAAACTGTCATTATTCGCAGGTGTCATGATATTGTAGATGGAAAACCCTAAAGATCCCACCAAAAAAACTAATAGGTTTAATAAATGAATTCAGCAATGTAACAGGATACAAAATTAACACCCAGAAATCATTGGCATTTTTATACACCAATAATGAATTCTCAGAAATAGAAACTAAGAAAACAATCCCATTTACCATTGCAACAAAAAAATTTAAAATACTTAGGAATAAACTTAACCAAGGAGGAAAAAGACCTGTACTTGGAAAACTTCAGGACGCTGAAAAAAGAAATAGAGAAAGATACAAACAAGTGGAAGAATATAGGGTGCTCATGGATTGGTAGAATTAACATTATTAAAATGTCCACACTACCCCAAGCAATCTACAGATGCAGTGCAATCCCTATTAAAATACCAATGGCATATTTCACAGATCTAGAGGCATCGATTTCTGGTTGTTAATTTTGGATCTTGTTTCAATACCAAATTCATTTATTATATCTAGCAGTTTTTTGGTGTAGTCCTTAGGATTTTCTCTGTCAATAATATGTCATTTGTGAATAATGACAGTTTTACTTCTTTTTTCAATTTGATGCCTTTTATTTCTTCTTCTTGCCTGATCTAAAGAAAACAAAATAAAAATTTATTTGGAACCACAATGACCCTGAATAGCCACAGCAATCTTGACAAAGAATAAAGTTGGAGGAATCACAATACCAGATATCAAATTACAAAGCCACCGTAATCAAAACAGCCTGGAAACAGGCATATAGATCAATGGAAAAGATATACTAACTTTTAAAATACTGATGGCATATTTTACAAATCTAGAGCAAACACTCCAAAAATGTATATGGAACCAAAAAAGACCCCAAATAGTCACAGCAATCTTGAGCAAGAAGAACAAAGTTGGAGGACTCAAAATACCAGATATCAAGTTATACTACAAAGCCACTACACAGCCTGGTACTGGCACAAGAAGAGGCATAGAGATCAATGGAACAAAATAGAGACCCCAGAAATTGAAGAACGGCATAGCACTAATAAAGAATATAGTGGAAGGAATACACAGCAGATTAGGGGAAGCCAATGATTTGGATCAGTGAATTAGAAAATAGGGTAGAAAAATCACAATATCAGAGAACCATAAAGAAAAAAACAACAGAAGGACAGCTTAAAGGAGCTGTGGGACAACATGAAACATAACAACATTTCCATCATAGGAGTGTCAGAAAGAGGGAGAACTTGAGCAAGGGATAGAGAACATGTTTAAAGAAATAATGACAGACAACTTCCCTAACATGGAGAAGGAAAAAGACACATAAGTCCAAGAGGCACAAAGAATACCAGGCAAAAAGAACCCAAATAAGCCCACACCCATATACATAATAATTAAAATGCCAAAAATTAAAGACAAAGAGAGAATTTTAAAGACAGCAAGAGAAGAGCAATTAGGTACCTACAAAGAAGCTCCCATAAGGCTGTCAACTGATTTCTCATCAGGAACTCTACAGGCCAGAATAAATGGTTTTAAGTATTCAAAATAATGAAAAGCAAGGATCTAAAACCAAGATTACTATATCCAGCAAGACTATCATTCAATGTATATGGTGAAATAAAGAACTTCCCAGACAAAAAAAGGGGGGGGGGACTAAAAGAGTTTATCACCACCAAACCAGCACTGCAAGAAATGGTAAAAAGACTGCTCTAAAAGAGAGAGAAGAAGGAAAGAAAGAAAGAAAGAAAGAAAGAAAGAAAGAAAGAAAGAAAGAAAGAAAGAAAGAAAGAAAGAAGAAAGAAAGGAAGGAAGGAAGGAAGGAAGGAAGGAAGGAAGGAAGGAAGGAAGGAAGGAAGGAAGGAAGGAAGGAAGGAAGGAAGGAAGGAAGGAAGGAAGGAAGGAAGGAAGGAAGGAAGGAAGGAAGGAAGGAAGGAAGGAAGGAAGGAAGGAAGGAAGGAAGGAAGGAAGGAAGGAAGGAAGGAAGGAAGGAAGGAAGGAAGGAAGGGAGAAAGAAAGAAAGAAAGAAAGAAAGAAAGAAAGAAGGAAAGAAAGAAGGAAAGAGAAACATCAGCATACATAATTAAAATGGCAATAAATAGGCACCTATCAATAGGTAAATGAATTTAAAATCTCCAATCAAAAGACATAGGGTAGCTGAGTGGATACAAAAACATGACTCAAATATTTGCTGTCTATAATAGACCCACCTCAGAACAAAGTACTCATACAAAATGAGAGAGAAGGGATGGAAAAATATTTTCCATGAAAATGGAAATGAAAAAAAAAAGCTGAGGTGGCAATACTCCTATCTGACAAAATGGACATCAAACCTGCTGATTTCACTAGATAGACCTTCCAGACAAAAAAATTAACAAAGAAATAGTGACTCAAAATGGCACAATGAATCAGATGGATTTAATTGACATTTAAAGAACATTTTACCCCAAAGCTACAGAATATACATTCTTCAAAGTGCACATGGAACATTCCAAAAAATAGACCACATTTTAGGACATAAAACAAGTCTCTACAAGTTCAAGAAGATTGAAATCGTATGAAGCATCTTTTCAGATCACAGTGGAATGAAATTAGAAATCAACTATAGTAAAAACACTCAAAAACATTCAAACACATAAAGGCTAAATAGCAAGCTATTAAAAAATTAATGGGTTACCAACAAGATCAATAAAGAAATGAAAAATTTTCTGAAAACAAATGAAAATGAACACACAACAACCCCAAATCTCTGGGACACAGCAAAAGCAGTCCTGAGAGGAAAGTTCATTGCATTCAGAAAACAATAAAAATTAACCCTACAACTTAAAGTATTAGAAATAGAACAAGAAGAAAAGCCCAGAGTAAGTAGAAGGAAGGAAATAATGAAGATTAGAGAGGAAATAAATGACATAGAGACCGGCAACACTCATCAAGAAACAAAGAGAGAGGGCCCAAATAAATAAAATCAGAAATGAACATGGAGAAGTAACTCCTGACACCACAGAAATACAAAGAATTGTAAAATAAATAAATAAATAAATAAATACTGTGAACAACTATATGCCAACAAGCATGTGGATAAAATGGACACATTCCCAGAAAAATACAGTCTCCCAAAACTGAATCAGGAAGAATCAGAAAACCTGAATAGATCAATAACAACTGAGGAAATAGAAGCCATAATCAAAAGTTCAAGCAAACAAAAGCCCTGGTCTGGATGACTTCACAGGGGAGTTTTACCAAACATTCAATGAAGAACACCTATACTCCACAAACTATTCCAAAACGTCCAAGAGGAAGGGACACTTCCAAACTCTTTTCATGAGGCCAGCATTATCCTAATTCCAAAACCAGATAAGGACACTACAACAAAAGGTAGTTACAGGCCAATATTCCTGATGAACATAGATGCTAAAATCCTCAACAAAATATTAGCAAATCAGATCCAGTAATATATTAGAAAGATCGAACACCATAACCAAGTGGGATTTATTCCAGGGAGACAAAGTTGGTACAATATTTACAAATCAATAAACGTGATACATCACATAAAAACTGAAAGACAAAAAATCACATGATCATGTCAACAGACAAAGAAAAAGCATTCAACAAAATCCGACACCCATTTTTGATAAAAACTCCCAGCAAAGTGGGAATAGAAGAATCATAACTCAACATAATAAATGCCACATATGGCAAACCTACAGCCAAAGTCATACTCAATGCAAAAAAATATTAAAACCATTTCCCCTATGAATACAAACATGACAGAGATGTCTACTTTCACCACTCTTATTCATTACAGTACTGAAGTCTAGCCACAGTGATAAGACAAGAAAAAAAAAAAGGCATCCAAATTGGGAAGAAGGAAGTAAATCTCTCTTTATTTGCAGATGACATGATAGTGCACATAGAAAATGCTAAAGACTCCATAAAAAAAACCCTACTAGATTTAATAAAGGATTTTGGCAATATAGCAGGATACAAAATCAATACGAAAAAAAACTATGTCTTTTCTATACAATAATAATGAATTCCCAGAAAGAGAAACTAAACAAACAATCCCATTTACCATTGCAACAAAAAGATTAAGACACAAGGGCAGACATATAGATCAATGGAACAGAACAGAGACCCCAGAAATTGACCTAAGCCATTAGGCTCAATTAATATATGACAAATAAGGCAAGAGTATACAATGGAGTCAAAACAGTCTCTTCAATAAATGTTTTTGTGAAAACTGGACAGATACATGCAAAAAACTGAAACGAGGCATCAACTTATACCATACACAAAAGTAAACTCAAAATGGATAAAAGACTTAAATGTAAGATGTGAAACTATAAAAATCTTAGAAGAAACCATAGGCAGCAAAAATCTCAGACATCTTTCATGGCAATATGGTTGCGGATACATCTCCTAGGGCAAAGGAAACCAACGAGAAAATAAACTACATTAAAAAAAAAAAGCTTCTGCACAGCAAAATAAATCATCAACAAAATGAAAAAGGAGAGAACATATTTGGCAGTGATACATCTGATAAAGTGCTAATATCCAAAATATATGAGGAACGCATACAACTTAACTAAAGGAAGCAAACAATCAAATTAAATGATGGGCAAAGGACCTAAATAGACACTTCTCCAAAGCAGACATACATATGGCCAAGAGACATAAAACGATGCTCAAAGTCACTGGTCATCTGAGAGATGCAAATTAAAATAACAATGCGGTATCACCTCACACCTGTCAGAATGGCTAACATCAACAAATCAACAAATGACAAGTGCTGGCGAGGATGTGGAGAAAAGGGAACCCTAGTGCACTGCTGGTGGGAATTCAGACTGGTACAGTCATTATGGAAAATAGTATGGAGTTCCCTCAAAAAATTGAACTTGGAATTGCCATTTGTCCCAGTGATCCCACTTCTAAGGAATATATCCTAAGAAATCCAAAACACCAATCAGAAAGAATGTATGCACCCCTATGTTAAAGGTTGTGGTGAGGCCCACATAAAGAATTATGCACCAGCAAAAAAAAGAAAGAGCTCTTACCAGGTGCAACAGCATGGATGGACCTGGAGAGTGTCATTCTAAGGGAAATAATCCAGTCAGAGAAAGACAAGTATCACATGATCTCACTTATATGTGGAATCTAGTGAACAAAATAAACTGATGAACAAAATAGATCCATTGGCATAGAACAGACTGAGGTATCTCAGAGGGAAGGCAAGGGGAGTGGGTAGGTGGGAAGTGATCAAAGAACTTGTAGGCATATATGCATAACCCATGGACACAGTTAATAGGGTGGTAGAGGCCTGGGTTGGGAGTTGGGGGCAGTCTAGAAGGGGTCTATGGGGGACAAAGCGGGACATACAAATACTTTCAACAATAATGATTTTTAAAAATATATGATAAAGGGAGCAAGAGCATATAATTGAGTAGATGGTCTCTGCAATAAATGGTGTTGGGGAAACTGGACAGGTACATGCAAAAAAATGAAACTGGACCACGAACTTACAGCATACACAAACTCAAAATTGACAAAAGACCTAAATGTATGACATGAAACCATTAAAAATCTTAGAAGAAACCATAGAACCACGAAACAGACTGATGAATTTCAGAGGGAAAGTGGGGGTGGGAGTGATGGTTGGGGGTGGGGGGAGATTAACCGGGGAATTTATACACATACATGCATAGCCCATTGACACAGATACTACCGTATTTGCCGGCGTATAAGACGATTTTTTGGCCCTGAAAAATATGCCTCCAAGTGGGGGGTCGTCTTATACGCCAGGTACACTTCAGATAGACTGCCCATAGTGCTTGCCCCGTGCCATAGTGGCCTCCCTATGCCCGCCCACTTCATTCCACATACCGTTCAGGCATCAGCAGCGCTGCTGGGTGTATGCTCGGCTGTTATGCGATTTT
>NW_006300367.1:4474195-4505640 GCF_000327345.1 Myotis davidii
ATCTTTCTTCTATCATTGACAGTCCCTCTAGGTTGTGGGCTGCTTGCCTGTGTTCCTGAGAAGCATCTACGGTACCAGTCTATAGAGTGTGTTTTCTTTAGTGAATTACCGGTATGTTTACCGGTAATAAACTTGCACTGTTTTATGTATATGTTTGATTACATACAGCCTTGTGACAGTTTTCCTGCATGTCATAAGCATTTGAATATAAATTAAAATGTTAAAATCAAATCTGATATTGTTTTACCTTTTATTTGGTGTGTGGAAGGTGTGCGGAAGAGGGGGTAGTCTTATACAGCGAGTATATAACAAACTCTGTATTTTGAGTGGAAATGTTAGGGGGTCGTCTTATACGCCCAGTCGTCTTATATGCCGGCAAATACGGTAATGTAGTGAAGGCTTGGGAGGGGCCAGTGTGGGGAGGAGGGGATCAATGGGTAGAACAACAACAACAAAGAAAAGAAAGAGCACCCCTGTAATACTTTCAACAATGACGATGATTTTTTTAAAAAGGAAGGAAAAATGTGCCAAAGACTTTAAGGAATACACAGAAATGCCCATGGCTTGTAAACCTATACAAAGAAGCTTAATTCATTGTTAATCAGGAAAATTCAAATCCAACCCACAATTAGATGCCATGTTACATCCAGCAGAAGCAGAATTTTCAAAGTCTGACAAAATCACGTTTTGGAAGGATGTTCAGAAAAAGCCACGTACGGTTTGGGAGTAACAATCTGGCGTTATCTCCTGGAACTGATGTTGTGCACTCACTCCCACGCCTCCTCCTTCCTCTCCCAGGCTTGCATGGAAGCCCTGGGGCTTGTGAGCTCCGGGGAATATCTCTAAGTAGTTCCAAGCAGCACTCTTTCAACAGCAAAGCCTCAGAAACAAGGCAAACGCCAAGGACAGGAAAACGCCGAAAGCCTGGGACGTTAGGACTGTGCAATACTGTACGGCAGTGAAATAAATGAACGGTAGCCATGAGCAGATGGCGCCTCCCCCTCAGGAGGTAATGTGGAGCCATAGAAAACAAACTGCAGATGAGTACATATGGTGCGATTTCATTTAAATAAAGTTTAAAATTTGCAACACTAAGCACTTTATGCTTTTGGGGGGCCTGCGAGTCAGAGCTGTCCCTACCCTGAGCGCACTCACTGCTGCAGGTGAACCTGAAGGTGTGCAGGGCACACCCTCTGAGCTTACACCACGACCCTGCTGCAGCTTGGCCCTCCTTGCCACACTGGGGATAAGGCAAGGAAACAAGCTCGAACTCAGTAGAGTGGGTACCTCTGGGAAAGGATAAGGATGGGATGAGGAAAAGGCACTCCTGGCATTCAAACTCTGGTGTTGCTTTGTGTCTTAAAGCATGTGGAATACATTGGCATTTATTGCATTATGTTTGCTTATTACACACATTTTATAAATAGTATTTTACGTCTAATTTTTAATTTAAAAAAAAGACGTGTAGGTGTGTCCTTCCTTGTACTCTCTGCTGTTACCATGCCAGCCCTAATGTATTTCCCCCAGAATCCCCGCTGCCTCTCTCATTCCATCCTGAATGAGCCCTTACCTCCAGGAGTCATGTAAACCAGGGAACCTGGAAGGAAAATGTATGGCACAGTGAAACAAACACACGCTGGTCGCAGCCAAATCTGCACTGGATTAGTTAATACCTGTGTGGCCTTGGGAAGCTTACCTAACCTCTCCATGGTTCCTCATCTTTATGAGGCAAATGGACTCTGGTGGCTTGGTTGGTTGGAGCATCGTCCTGTACACCAAAAGGTTACGAGTTTGATTCCCTGTCAGGGCACACAGGTAGGTTGAAAATTCAATCCCTAGTCAGGGTGTGTATGGGAGGCAAGCAACCGATATTTCTCTCTCACATAGATGTTTCTCTCTCACATCAATGTCTCTCTCTCTCTCTATCTCTCCCCCCTTCCCCTCTCTAAAACCAGATCTTTGGGTAAGGATTAAAAATACTGCTCATAGGATTGTGTAACTTGCAATGCTGTGGGGAATTGAACTAGATAGGCAGAGGGAGTGTAAATTAGATACAGCATTGTTGGTGGACAAATTTGCAGAAACTATTAAATTATTAAATGTTCCTGTCATTTAACCAGCAGTTCAATTATTTTGAATCTATCCCAGAAAAAAAAATGCTCTCCAAACATTACATAGATTTATGGACAAGCTACTTCATTTTAAAAATTAGGGAAAAAATGAGAAACCACTGTCAATATGAGAATTGTTAAATAGATTATATTACAACAAATACTTGGAAATACATCAAGTAATCTTTAAAACGAATAAGGTTGAATAACCTACCGACACAGGAAATCTCTGCAGCATGTGGTTAGGTAAATGAAAACTACCCTCCTGCCACCGTGCAGGGGGAGCGAGAAGCCCAGCACAGTCTGAAGACGCCTCGGTTTCCCAGCTGGTGAAGGCAGAGCAGGCCTGCCACCCTCCTAACCTGATTTCCAAGCAGAATGATTCCTGCTCCGGTAGACACACATCCTGAGGAAACCTGCTCCGAGCTCATTCTCCCTCTCCTCAAAGTTCTTAAAGTTATTTATAGGCCCAACTGTAACCATGGGAACCTGGAATCTAAAGCAGCCACTTGTAAACCCACGCTCTGTGAGTCGAGGCACCTGTGCCACCCGGGACCTGGAGGGGAGCTGCTATGTTTGGGACACAGAGTTCACCCTGATTCACCTGACCTCCACCTGTCTGTGTGACTATTTTTTCCCTGAAAAAGAAATCTGAATTGGAAGTGTCACATAAATGCATGTCCAAGGAGCCCCAATGAATAACTTAGTGATTCTTGTTGTTTCATCGGTGCTGAGCCTGCCTCTTACCCTGATCCCTGCCTTTTCCTGTCACAGCTCATATCACACTTGTCTGTCTCCCTGCACACTGTAAAACCCTCATGGGCAGGTTGAAAGAAAGATGAGAAAAGTCCCTGGGAAAAGCAGGTGCTCAGAGGAGCAGAGGGTGAGGGCATGACAGCCCTCCATCCTGGGTCCCAAACACCAAAGGCACCTCAGAATTAGGAGGTGACAAGGTTTGAAGCTTTGGTTTTTACTTTTCTGTTTATTTCTTGCAATGGAACGGCCTAGCCATTCAAAAACTGACAGTGCTGTTGCCTGGGAAGTTCCCGCTTGCTACCAGTGCCTCTCCACCTGCAAGTGTCTGTTGTGCACATCTGGACAGCCAGGAGCAGGGCGCCCGGCTCCTCCTCCGAGCGGGAGACCCACAGGCTTGCAAAACCAGGCACAGCTTGTCCTCGGTGCTCTCACGGCAGCTCGGGGGGCAGCACATCTCAGTGTCTGAGAGAAGACCTGGCACCAGGCAGGCTCCTGGGGGCCCTCGGTTGGCCAGCTTGTGGATGGATTGGTTGTTGGTGCAAAGAAAGGACCGGCCTTGGCGGAGAAGCTCAGCCTGCACCAGCTTCCCCGAGACCAGCGTGAGGACACAGGAGGCCGGGCCATTGGTGTGACTACAGTACCTCATAGAATCCCTGCCTGCTTACACAGCGCCGGTGTGTGCGTCCAGATCTCGTAGACGAGGAGTCTAAGCTCAAAGGTTAGGGAACTGCCGCAGCTCTCTAGACATCCATGTGGCGAGGTTAGAATTTGAACACGTGCCTGTAGGATTCCCAAACCCATGCTTTTCCCACGTGTCCTCGCACAAACATGGCTGTGGTCAGAGCTGGTGGGGCCATCCTGACATAAATCTCACAGCTCCGTGAGGATGGTACCAGGCTTGCTAGTTCTTGGGAAAAAAAGAAAAACATTATTTCAGCAACCCTGTCAGGAAATGATCAATGAAGTTACACTTGCAACAGGATCTGGTGCAAAATGAGAATTCAAAATGCTTAGCTTCTCTATGACCAGAACTTCCCAGGAGCTTGTCATAATTTAAATTCCCAAGGACCCTTCAAGGTAAGCAGGGTCATCTCCACTTCACATGTCCTCATGATGTGTTCAGTTCATCCGTCCAACTTGTGCACCCCCGGGGGTATGATCCTGAGCTGTGCGTGGATGAAGACCCAAACGTGTCCAAAGGAAGGCCTTGTTCCACTCCAAGACACGGGCAATAAACCAAGGAGGGGGCAACATGCTGTGCAAGAAAAGCAGCAGTTGGAGACAGTGAGCTGCCTGCGTCATGCCCGGCTGAAATGCCCTCCTGCTCAGCAACACTGCTTCCAGGAAGCCCTCCTGTGAGCGTTCTGTCTCCACGTTCTCTACCCATCCCTGTCCTTGCACAGGGCATCAGCCTCAGAGACAATTTGCCAACTTCACCACTTCCCCACTAGACTGAGCTCGCTGAGGGCAGGCACTGCGCTGGGGCTTTTGTGTTCTCCTAAGAGCTAGCAAACAGCCGGTGCCGGGAGGAGAGTGTTTATCGGGGTGGGATTTGGGTAGTGGGAGCCAGTCTTCCGGGTCTGGCTCAGGCTGGGGGTTCTTTGCCAAGAAAGACAGTGAAAATGGTTAAAACCTCACCTTGTCGGCGTGCGGTGGGTCTCTCCTCGCCTCTCACTTCTGCTACCTAGCTTCGTCTGTGTTTGAATGATAATCCATAGTGGTGTGTGGATACAGTGGATACAGTTCTTTTCATCTTTAAAAAGTGCTCCAAAATGATAGGAAGGGGCACTAGGCTGTGCGCCCAGGGATCTGAGTGTAAATATTGGTTCTGTCGCTAAAACCATAGTGACGGGGGGAGGCTCTGAATCTTTGCTTCCGCATCCATAAAATAACAGGGTTGATCTAGCTGGGCCTGACACCCTCCCAAAGTCAAAATTCTGTTAACTGAGAAAACAGAGTGGGGAAGCCAGCCAGCCCAGGAGGCTGGCGGAGGATGCGACTACGCCTGGACACCAGGGAAAACAGGAGCCTTTGATTAATGACTTGACAGGTAGGCACCGGAGCATGCTGAGCCTCCCTCGCCATTCTCCAAGTTATAATTCCCCCTCATTGTCACTGGCGCCCTCGTTTCTGCAGTAATTTCATTAAATTTTATGGCCTGGCTCCTCCAGCCTTCCTAGTCAGATAAGCAGGTTTGACAGCGGTGATTTGCAAGGTTGGGAGCATCGTGAAAAGCAGCCAGATCAACAGTGTGGGTGGAGGCTATCGATTTACCTCTAAAGAGAAGGGCCACCCACCTCCTGCAAAACCACCAGGACCGCATGCTGAGGGGCGGGCTGGGTGGGGGTGGGGCAGGGAGTGCCCGGGCAGACCTGCCTATCAGCATGGGCACCTAGGCCGTCCCTGGGCACCGCGAAGGACAGGCAGCACATGGTTGTGAACCCAGGAAAGCAAACACGGACCAGGTCTCTCCGCGAGGGCCCAGCAATGCCAACCACAGAGCGGGAGAGGGCAGAAGAGGGAGGCGGGTCACCCATCACTGGCATGTGTGAATGGAGGCAGACACTCCTGGTCCCTCTCCTTTGGGCCCTCAGTTTACTTCCCTGCGTTTCCCGGGGGGAGGGGGGACCACAGCTTGCCCCTGTGTGTGGGCACTTAGTAAACTGTCAGCGGTGCACCCAACGCCGTCGCAGTGCACGTAAGATGCATCCTCCTGCCCAGCCATCCTCTGGCCCCGGACTCTCAGGCCCAGATTCTACAAGTGCCATCAGCGGAGGGCCTCCTGCTGGGAGCACTGACACCTGTCTGCTCAGTGAGTTCAGCCTGCCTGGGAGTTTCCTGTGGGCTGACGGGTACGCCTTAGCGTGCCTTGTGTCTCCAGGTGTAGCAAGGCCTGACCAGGAAGGCGCCTGGGCCCATTTGAAAGGGAAGGCACAGTAAACCTGCCTCCACCGCGGCCTGACGTGGGACAGAGGAGCCTGAGGGGAAAGGCCGTGTTCCCTGACTGTCTCTTACATTAGCCATCCCACCGAGGGTTCGCCACGATGACAGTCTACCTCTCTCACTCCCCTCAGGCAGGTTTTCTGGCGGGGAGATTACCAGTGTGTCCATTTTACACCCACAGAAAGTCCAACCGGCCAGGTATGTCTGAAATGCAAATGTGGGGACAAAGGAAAGAGGGTCCTCACAAGGTGCTGTGGAACCCTGGCCAGGAGGCCACGAGGCCACGAGGCCAGGAAGCCAGGGACAGCATTACTAGGCAGAATGGCCCTGGCTCCCTGTAAGTCCTAAACGCCACCTGGGAATGGGGCTGTGGGTCCAGCAAGCAGTCACTGACCCTGCCTAGCAGGCACTGTTCTAGGCACATTGCATATGTTCACTCCTGTCATCATCACAGCAGTGGTGAGGCAGCTGCTCTCGGTGAACCCATGTTACAGACGAAGATGTGAGCCACAGAGAAGGCAGAACAACAAGGCCCTGCTCAGGCGTACAGCTGGTGACACAGGGAAGAGACTTACCTTCTAGCTTCTCCACCACAGCACTCCTGACACTGGGCTGGGGCACTCTTTTCTGTGGGCTTTCTGTGCAGTACAGGGTGTAGCAGCACCCCTGGCCCTTTCCCAGCTGTGGCAACCAAAAGTGCCTGCAGACATTGTCCAATGTCCCCTGGGCAGGATCAACCCGATGGAGAACCGCTGTCCTAGAAAGTAGCAACAGGTGCTTGCAAGGCCCAGTGTGTCACCTGCTGAGATGGAAACTGAAATTCGAGGTGGGCCTCTGAGAGGGCACAAGGAAGGCTGCTGAGCTCAACTTGTGAGGCAGGTGGGAGGAGCTGGCCTGAGGATGAGGAGGCGTCTACAGGGACAGGTGGTGGGAGATGTCCCAGACAGAGGGGACAGGATGGCGTGAGGGGGGCTGGTAGCATACAGGACCGTATGAGAGCTTCCCATAGATTCAGTTGTCTGAGGTGCCCTGTGCCCACGCCCACTTTGCCAAAAGCTCCAGGGTAGGGCCTGGCCTTTTTGAGTCAGTGTTCCTATCTGTAATGTAAATACCAAAATCTCTATCTCTTGGGCATTTTAAGAGCTCAATTGCATGTGTAAAAATAGGATGACATAGTTATCACTGAAGGTCCCGCTGTCTTCATCCAGCACTGAGCAGCTGTTCAATACACGGCCCCCAAGTTCATGATGCTTCAAGTTCATGTGGATTGAGAGAGAGCCCATCAGAGTCTCTGGGAAAGTTTAGTAAAAACACATGCCCAGCTTGGAACCAGCTTCCACTGCCTGGGGCTTTTCCTCCCAAATGTCTTCTGATCCTTGATTTCTGGTGGAACGTGATGGATGAGCCTCGAGCACATCTCTGCTTTGCTGACCCAGACACCCACTCAGGCTCCAGATCCATTTCCAAGCAGGTTGGCCCAGTTTCCCATGCCCTGAAAGCCTTCCTCCGAACCATGGCAGCTCTTACCGCCACCCGCCAATCATTTCTCCAGGCCCTCCATTCGGTCGCTCCTGAGCCAAGGCTCCCAGCACCACTCTTGCCACCAGGACGATGCCTGTGCCTGGACATTTATCGCCCACCCTCCCCACTTCTGGATGCCGCGTTCCCCTCAGGAGCTCTGAGCCCTTTCACATTGGGCCCTTTGTTTCATACTCGGCAGCCAGTGGCTTTATACCGGCTTAGTTTTCTCTGCAAGATACCCCAAATCTACTAGTTGTACCCGAAACCCAATTTTAAATATGCATTTGCTTCTAGGTTACAAGAAATCAGTGCCTCATCTCACAAATAAAATCACAGCTTCTAAGTGTATTAAATGTTATTTATTTTAGCTGAGCCTGCAATTGCGAACAAGTCCATTGAAAATGTAAAGGAAAATGCAGTCTGTGAGGCATCTTTGAAAATGATACCATCACGTTTGCAATTTAAACCCATTTGGGTGAATAACAAGCAGAATCAAGGAGCTGATCATTGTCTGTTCGAAACCCAGCAAATCTCTCTAAATGGAGGCATGATGGTAGATGGAATTGACCCTGGGGGTGCAGGGGTGGGGGCTGTGGAGGAGGTAGCAACACATCACCCAACACATCACCCAACACATCACCCAACACAACACCCAGCACGACACCTAACACATCACCCAACACATCACAGATGAGCGGCACTGAGCCAGCACGGCATGACGACTGAGCGCATGTTGGTTGATGCTGACTTCAGTGCTTCCCAACAGTGATTTCTGTCCCAGGGAACATGTGGCGATGCCTGGAGACATGTGTGGCTGCTACAGTTTGCGGGGAGGGTGCTACTGCATCTAACAGTAGAGACCAGAGATCCTGCTAAACATCCTACATAGGACAGACCTTCTAACAGCAAAGAATGATCAGACCAAAATGCCAATACTGTTAAAATCAAGAAAACCTGACTTACAAAGCCTCCTTTTGTTTCCAGATGAGGAAACTGAGGCTCAGTGAGACTAAATAACTCCCCGAAAATCAGCAAGCAAAGGAAGCAGGATTCAACTTGCGGCGTAGCTAACCTCCAGAGTCAACGTTAGGTCACTGCTTAGCCACAGGAAGTTCCCTGCATTCACCAGAAAGATGTCTGCATGGCTTGTCTTTAGCACTTTATCAAGCTATGAAATTAACCACTTACCTGGAGGAAAACGCAAATGAACACACACACACACACACACACACACATACTCACTATTTAAAGTTCGGAATACTGATTGCATAGCTTTGTTATCAAATTGCCAAGTGGTGTTCATCAAATTGCTTAACTTCACTAAACCTCACTTTCCTCATTTAAAGAAAATGAATAGCACAAAGGTTATATTATTGAGAATTACCTACTACTGCCATGCTTGCCTGCGATTCCTCCAGCTGATTAATCAATGTGAAGACTTACCAGTCCAATCTACATTGTTATTTGCACGTTAGGAGGGAGAAATACCTAAATCTAAAGGAATGAACAGTAAATGATGACATTTGAAGAAATGTGACAAAATGGCAAAGAAGATTTTTGGGGGGTGGGGGGTCACGTACCTGTTTATCCTGGAACTGCTGCATCCATCATGGGGTCAAGTGGAAAGCAAACAGAGGTCAAAGTTGACGTACTGAGGAAAGCAGAACCTGCCACCACAGGTGCAAACCTCAGCACCTAGAGTAGACCCTGGTCAGTAGCCGGTCAGACCTTACTGCTGCCTTGTGAGGTCTCTGCGCCTGCTCTTCGGATAACACTTGTCACAGGGTGCCTTGCTCTGCGGACTCTTCTCCTGCTATGGAGACCATGATACCAAGGCAACGGGTTTGGGCTAAGACAATAGAGCTCTTGTGAGTGGTGGAGTGACATTGCTACTGGTTTTAGAAATAAATGATTTAAAACCTATTTGAGGCAAAGAACATAAACTCTCCCATCTCGGTGATGTAAGGTTCTGAAGTGCTAGGAGGAGCCTGTCCAAAGGGCATGTTTCATTTTCAGAACTTTGCGAGGAGGGAGTCAGCTGCTTTGGTCATTAGTGAGTTTCCCATCACCGGAGAGATTCAGATAGAGTTGGGTGGCTTTTTGCCTCTTATCCACCAGCATTTGCTCTCCCTTCTCGTACATTAACTGCTTTGTAGTTGGAGATACAACCATCAAGCAAGGAACCACTTTTCCCAGGAGCCTTTGTAGTTGGGTGGGGACATATGCACGAGCTCACCAATGGAACGGGGCTGTTTGCCTTTTCATTGAAGCCACTTCGTGTGATGGCCCCTTCCTGTAAGTAAGAACATGGCAGTACCTGAGGCCCAGATTACCATGATGATAGAAGAAATGGAATAAAGGAGGAAAATCCATATGGTTGTTTCAATAGGTTCTGAAAAAACAAAACTCTAATTTCTATTGCTGAGAAAAACTCAGAAAACTAAATATAAGGCAACCTCTAAACATAATTAAGGAGCACCAAAAACCTACAGCTAACTTCATTGTGAAGGGCTCAGTGGCTTCTACCCAGCTCTCATTACATCACAACATTTCACTCGAGATCCTAGCCAGTGCAATAGGCAGTAAAAAGAAATAAAAACCATATAATTAGAAAGGGAAAAGTAAAAGTGCCCTAATTACAGACGATACAATTGTTTATGTAGAAAAGCTTAACAAAACCACACAAAAAAACACAATGAATTTACATGCCTGCTAAATGAATTGATCAAGGTTTCAGGATAAAAGGTCAAACACAAAACTAATTTGACTTTTGATAATTAGCAATAAACAAAAAAAGTAATTTTTTAATTCCATTTAAAATAGCAGAAAAATAATAATATACTTAGATATAAAGTTAATGAAAATGTTTATGACCTCTATACTAAAAATTGCAAAACAGTTGTGAGAGATATTAATTAAATGGAGAGCTGTACTATGTTAGTGGATTAAGGAGTTGAATAGTTTTAACTTAATTCTTCTGAAAATTATCTAAGATTTAAAGCAATCCAAATAAAAGTCCTAAGACACTTTTTTAAAAACATTAATAAACTGATTCTAAAATGTATATAAAAATGCAAAGGACCTAGAATATCCAAAGAAGTATGGAAAAAAATAATAAATCAGAGGATTAACATTCCCTGATGTGAAGACTTTCTATAAAAAAAAAAAATACTAATCATAAAAGTGTGATATTTGCATAGGGATTGACAAATAGACCGATGAAAGAAAAAAATAAAGGCCCAGACATAGACTCTCATTTATAAGGATATCTGATTTTCTACAAAAGTGTCAAAAGCCTGTAATATCTTATTAGTGGAAGTGTAAAATGTACAATTAATTTGAAAAAGTTTCAACAATTTCTTACAAAACTGAACATATTCCTACTCTATGACTCACCAATTCTAGTTCTAGGCATAGCAATTCCATCAATTTCGGTAAGAATTTTCACAACAGTGTTATTTCACAACACAAAAACTGGAAACACTCTACTCATCCATTGATAGAAGAGTAGAAACATGAAATGTGGTATATTCATATAATGTATTATTAGGAGTAAAAATGAATTAAGTAGTACTACACATAATGACACAGATAAAACTCAAAAGCAGTATGCTGTGTGAAAGAAGCTTTATCTAGTGGTTCTCAACCTGTGTTCATGACCCCTTTGGCAGTCAAATGACCCTTTTACAGGGGTCGCCTAAGACCTTCCTACATGTCAGATATTTACATTACGATTCATAACAGTAGCAACATTACAGTTATGAAGTAGCAACAAAAATAATTTTATGGTTGGGTCACAACATGAGGAACTGTATTTAAAGGGCCAGAATGTTGAGAACCACTGCTTATACAAAAGAGAAATATTGTATTAGTTTAGTCATCTGAAATTCTAGAATAAAAAGTCTAGTAACTGCAGAAAAAAAAACAAAAGAGCTGTTTACTCTTGGAGACAGGAGGTGGAGATGAAATTGGAGGAACAAACGGAAGCTTTAATGATAATGTCCTGTATCTCAGGTGTTGAAGTTGCACAAGTTAGGTGCGCCTGGCAAAAATCAGTGGGTAGACACTGAGGGTATATGCAGGTATTGTATATGAGTTGTATATGAAAGAAAAATAATTAGAGCACGAGGGGGAAATGGCGGCCCATTAGAGAGAGAGACTAAATCGGAGAACATGCACCTGGAATTACCAGCTGAGGTCCAGCTGAGGAGGAGACTTATCCAGGAAGGACAGAAAACACCTGGAGACCACAGAAGGGCGAGGTCAGGGGGGAGCTTACCCAGCTTCCAGGGGGGCAGGTGGCAGGTGGAGAGTGAGGGGGAGCACTGGGCAATGGGAGGGTCTGTTCCCTCAGAAGATAAAGACCCAGAACCCAGGCTGGGCTCCACAGCCCAGAACACCAGAGCCAGACCCCCGGCCCACGTAACATCCAGCGTGAAAGGCGACAGGGCTGCTGGCCACAGCCGAGTCTGGAGCCAGCAGACCAGAGCTGGTCAGAGAGAAAGCCACAGTTTCCTTTCATCTGTTTTGTTTGTTTTGTTTTAACCCAGAGGACAGGAGTTTTCATTTGCAGTTGCTCACCATGGCTTTGGGGCAGGGAGGGAGATGTGGACTTGTGATGCCTGAGTTGAGACTGGGGAGGGAAGCGTTGCAGGGAGACCTGGAAAGCAACAGCCAGAAGGGTGTAGTCACAGGCCCCCAAACCGAAATGGCCATTTCTCCTGAGAGGAGCTTGCTGCTCCCAGTAGCCACAGGGCAGGAAAAGGAAAAAAACCCCGCTTCCTAGGTGATAAAGCCCGTCCCCCTCAGAAGGCCTGCATGCCACACCCTGCATTTTGAGCTTTTCAGAGAAAACAAAAACAGAGGCCAAGCCTGAGGGTTTGATCAGTCTCAACAGAGGAGTGGCTCTGGGACAGGGAAACACACCTGCCACATTCCCTGAAAGCTAAACAGCACCTCCCCCGCCTAAGGCCCTTTCAGAAACAGACTTTTGGTGACTAAGATTGACAGCTGGCTAGCAGGCAAAGGAAGGCAAGAGGCAGAGCCCAGGGACCCAGGGAAGTTTGCTGACCAGCCCTGGGCCCCATGCTGCTCACAGGCCTACCTTAGAGGGAAGACTGGTCCCTCCTGCTGGCAGCCAAGGAGACCCACACAGAAGGTGGACCAGTGGGTCGCTTGGGGTTTCAAGCAGATTGTGAAAGCCAAAGGAGGCCAGTGCCTGACAGTGGCCAGCATGGAAGTCACTCTCAGGAGGCCCAGGAGAGTGCACCCACAGGGAGAAGCCCTGGGGCACACAACACTCCGAAAGGAGCACACTTCCCTTTCCTTTCTCTTTTTTCTTCCCTTTTTCTTTTCCTTTCTCCATTAAAACTTTTTTCTCTTTCGTTTCTTTTTCCCCTTTTAATTATTCTTTATCTATCTGCTTTATTGATTTGTTACTATTCTAGTTTCTTTTGTTTTGTTCATATATATAATTTTCATCTTCCCTTTCCCTCCTCAATTTTTTTCTCTTTTTTCTGTTTTTCAATATTCATTTTCCCCCACTTTACTTTCTCTCCTGCATTCTCAACTTTTTCCTTTTCTTATTGTAGGTCTATCTGCTTTCTTCTCTATTTTCTTTCTCAAAATGTTTTTATTTTCCTTTTTTTTCCTCCTTTATTTTAAACCATTTCCTTTTCATATTCCCCAATTTCTTTATTATTTTCTTTATTTCTGATCTGCATCTAAATATTTCCTTCCCCCCTTTTTTGTTTGTTTGTATTGTTTTGTTTCCAACTAATTATTTTTTCTTTTTACTATCATTCTTGCTCTCTTTTCTCTTTCCTAATTCTCTCTTCTCTGGTGGTTACTTATGTTGGTGCTCTAGGGTCTTTTGTATGCATTTGTGCTGTTTCTTTTGTTTCATGTTTTGTTGTGTGGGATTTTATTCTGTTAGATCAACACTTCTACAACAGCTCTCATAATGTGGTCGAGGGTGAGGCACATAGACAGCCTGAGAGGAGACTCCATCCACAGAGGGACAATAACATTCAAGATATAACTACAACAGGAGAACCCAAATAAGTCAAGTAAGGGGCTTTCCTAGAGCACCTAGCTAAGGAGATATAAGAGACTGCATCATGGGGTCCCATAAAACACCTTCTATATAAGCCCACCCCAGGAAGTTTGGGGGGCATAGAAGTTTGATCAAATACAGATAAGCAAAAACAAAGGGACAGCAAAAAATGGAAAGACAGAGAACAATCCCAAATGAAATAAAAGGAATTGACAAAAAGGGAACTACATGAAATGGAGGCAAGCAATTTGTCAGATAAAGAATTCAGAGTAATGGCAATAAGGCTACTCAAAAATCAGTGAGAACTACAAACAACTAATGAGAATTATAAGGGACTTAATCAGAGCTATACCAACATGAAAAGAGAGCTTAAAACAATAAATAAGAATCAGACAATATAAAATGGAACAACATTTGCATTATAGGGGAACCAGAAGGAGCAGAAACTGAGACAGGGATAGAGAACCTGTTTGAAGAAATAATGGCAGAAAATTTCCCTAACCTGGTGAAGGAAAAAAATCACTCAAGTTCAGGAATAACAGAGAGTCCCAATCAAGAAGAACCCAAATAGGCCCATGCCCAGACACATCATAATTAAAATGCCAGAAATTAAAGACAAAGAGAGAATCAAAAAGGCAGCAAGAGAAAAACAAACTGTTACCTATAAAATAGCTCCTATAAGACTTGACACCTGATTTCTCATAAGCCAGGAGGGAATGGCATGAAGTACTCAAGGCAAAAAGTACTCAAGGTAGAAATTAATTTTAGGCATTTTCAAACACTTTACCACATGTTTTACACAATGTGCAGCTCTTTAAGACATGAAAACTAGACTGTTCCAAATAGAGTTTGCTAGTAGCATTTACAAATATATGAATTATATACTATATCATCAATGAATTCCTGCATGACCTAAGGGGAATATGTTTCACATTTTGAAGGAATACATAGGTGAACCTAGTTTGTGCGATGGTGATATATTCTGTGAAATATAATATAATGCCATTTACTTGAGGGTCATGCTGGAAAATGGATTACATAGGTAGTAGAAGTTGTATTTAGTAATTATAATTAGTGCTAAACACAGTGTACCAAAATGCTGCTAGGTGGGAATTAATTCTTAGAGTTTAAATATTTCACCATAGGTTTTACACAATGTGCAACTCATTGAACACAAGTGAGCAGTTCTCAAGAGATTTTCTAGCAACCTTTGCTAATGTTTTGTTTATACCTTATGTCAAAGACTAATGCCTTCATTAACTTTTGGGAATGTTTCACTCTTTAAAGAAATACACAAGTTACCTCGTGTGTAAAATGATGGTAACTTCTTTGAAATATTATAACACCATTTACTGTTGGAGCATGTTGGAACATTTTTTATGTAGTTGGCAGGAGTTTCACTTAATTATGATAGTGATCAAACACATTTGCTAGCAGTGCTTACAAATGTAGTGATTACATATGGAGAATATATTTTAGAGTTTGAATTAATACATAGGTGAGCCTATTTTGTGCAATGTTGATGTCTTCTGTGAAATGTAATCTAATGCCATTTACTGGGGTAGCATATAGGAACACTCACTACATGGTTAGTACAAGGAGGTTCATTAACTAATTGTAGTCTGCTAAAAAACAAAACTGCCAAAATCACACTTGGTATGAATTAATCTGAGTATTCAAACACTTCACTACAGGTTTTACACAATGCACAGGTCATTGTAACACTAAAATTAGAAAGTTCTACACAAAGTTAACCAGTAACATTTACAGACATATTGAAGATTGTGTTTTGAAATTTATTTATTATACTAGAGGCCCAGTGCACAAAAATTTGTGCACGTGGGAGGGTCCCTCAGCCCAGCCTGTGCCCTCTCACAGTCTGGGACCCCTCGGGGGATGACCACCTGCTGGCTTAGGCCCGCTCCCCGGGGGATTGGGATTAAGCTGGTAGTCAGACATCCCTCTGGCAGCCCAGGAGCCCCCTGGGGATGTCCACTTGCCAGGGGGGAGCAGGCCTCAGCTGCAGTCAGACATCCTTAGCGCTGCTGAGGAGGCGGGAGAGGCTCCCACTACCACTGCTGTACTGGCAGCCATCAGCCTGGCTTGTGGCTGAACAGAGCTTCCCCTGTGGGAGCGCACTGACCACCAGAGGGCAGCTCCTGCATTGAGCGTTCAGACTGGCCACACCCCCTTCAGGGTAAGTGTCCCGCTGGGGTGCCTGGCCAGCCTGGATGAGAGGCTGATGGCTGTTTGCAGGCTGGCCACAGCCCCTTCAGGGTGGGAGTCCCTGATGGGGTGCCTGGCCAGTCTGGGTGAGGGGCTGATGGCTGTTTGCAGGCCGGCCACAGCCTTCAGCCACCCAAGCTCCCAGTGGAGGCTGGCTGGAAGCAGGTATCTGGATTTATTTAGCTTCTATAATTGAAACTTTGTTGCCTTTTGCGGAGGCCACAGCCAGCCAGAGCAGTCGGGAAGCTTTGCTTCCTGCATCACCGGGGCAACCAAGCCTCCTGCTTGCTCCAGCTCTGTGGTTGCTGCCCTCCAACTTGGTTGGGTTAATTTGCATATAGTTGCTCTGATTGGCTGGTGGGTGTGGCTTGGGGTGTAGTGAAGGTACAGTCAATTAGCATCCTTATCTTTCACTAGTGTAGAAGTTATGTAAAATAATACATGCATTAAAATGTGGATATGTAATTCACTCTTTAAAGGAATACATAGGGAACCTAGTATGTAGAATGCTTCTATCTTCTGTGAAATAATATGACACCATTTTCTGTGGGAACACGTTGTAACATTCACTCAATAGTTAGTAGGACTTTCATTTAGTTTCATAAGTATAATCTGAGCTAAAAAAAAAAAAAAAAAAAGTGTGCCCAAATCCTGCTTGTTGACAAATTAATTGCAAGAGTGTTCAAACACTTCACTACATGTTTCACACAATGCGCAGCTCACTACAGCATTAAAACTAGCAGATTTAGACAGTGTTCCAGTGGTGTGTACAAATGTATTGATTACACGTTATGTACTAGACTAATACATTCATTACCTGTGGGAATATGTTTTACCCATTGAAGAATTACACAGGTGAAATTAGTATGGGGGCAGCTGGTTTCTTCTGTTAAACATTATAATTCCAATTACTGTGAAAGCATTTGGAATTATTCATTATATAATTAGTAGGAGTTTCATTTAGTAATCATATTCAGGGGAAAAAATGTGTTCTGAAACCCACTTCATATGAATTTTTCTAAGTCCGTTTAAAAACTTCACTACTGGTTTCATACCATGGACAGCTTATTGAAAAACTAAAACTAAACCTCTCTCAACAGAATTTGTTAGTAGCATTTACAAATGTCTTTTACTAAGGGAGCATGTTAGAACATTCTTTACACACTTAGTAAAATTTTCATTTAGTAACCAGAGTCTTTGCTAAAAACAATTTGCCTAAATCTCTCTTTTTACAAATTAATCCTAAGTGTGATCAAACACTTCACTACAGGTTTTTTTCAATGTTCAGCTTATTGAAACACAGCAACTAGACTGTTCTAAATAGAGTTTGCTAGTAGCATTTACAAATGTGTTGATTATATGTTATTTTATACTCTAACACATGCATTATCTATTTGGAATATGTTTCAGTATTTGATGGAATACAAAGGTTGACCTAGTGTGTGGAATGCTGTTATCTCCTGTGAAATTTTGTAACATAGTGACATTTACTTGGAAGAGCATTTGCAACATTCATTACATAGTTAGTAGGAGTTTTATTTAATAACCAGAGGCCCGGTGCACGGATTCTTGCACTGGTGGGTTCCCTGGGCCTGGATACCCAGGACCCCTCAGGGGATGTCAGACTGCTGGTTTCAGCCTGATCCCCACAGGCCAGGCTGAGGGACCCCACCGATGCACAAATCCATGCGCCGGGCCTCTAGTATGCATATAAGATCTTTGGTTAATCTCTTCCTGCCCTCCCCCTACCTACTTCCCTCTGAGATTCATTAATCTGTTCCATGTTTCCATGCCTGTGCATTGAGTATCTGCCCCCTGGTGGTCAGTGTGCATCATACCTACTGGTAGAATGGTCGGACACTGAGCATATTAGGCTTTTATATATATAGATGCCCATATTCCATATAGCAGATTCATCTGGGTATTTCTTCAAATAATGAAACATTCCAAAAATGTAGACAGGATGTATAGTCAATACATTTTCAAATGCTGCTAGTAAACTCTATCTAGGAGACTCCCTTTTAGTGCTTCAGTGAGCTGTGCCTTGTGTGAAACTTAGTGAAGGTTTGAACATTCTTAGCATTAACACACCGAAGCGGATTTGGACACTGTTCTTAACACTGGCTATAGTTACTAATTGAAACTCCTACTATGTAATGAATGTTCTGACATGCTTCCTCAGTATTATATTATATTTCACAGAAGATACCAACAATGAATACCCACAGTTCCCCTGCATATTTCTTCAAAGTGTGAAACATTCCAAATAGATAATGGAGAACTGAGACAGCAGAGAAAACAGACATGAGAAACAGAACAAACACAAAAACCTACAAGAAAACAGAACAAAAAGAAAAAATGAGCTTAGAAAGCACAGAGAAACAATGTACAAAAAATAGGTACCTGATAGAATTAATTTGTACCAAGTGGGATTTTAGAAAACTCTTTTTAGCACAGGCCATAATTACTCAATGAAATGCCAGCCAGCTATGTAATAACCTTTCCTACATGCTCCC
Organism: Myotis davidii; assembly: GCF_000327345.1. Lineage (NCBI taxonomy): Eukaryota > Metazoa > Chordata > Mammalia > Chiroptera > Vespertilionidae > Myotis > Myotis davidii. The sequence goes on from NW_006300367.1 coordinate 4,492,324, forward strand.
CTCGTAAATGGCATTCCACACACTAGCTTCAAGAGTGTATTCTTTCAAAGAGTGAAACATATTTCCAATAGGTAATGCATGCATTAGTTTATGACATAATCTGTAATCAATAAATTTATAAACATTACTAGAATGCACTGTCTAAATCACTCTACTTTTAGTGATTTAATATGTTTCACATTGGGTGAAACCTGTAGTAAAGTGTTTGAAAACTCTTAGAATTAATTCCTACCCAGTTGGATTTTGGCAAACTGTTTCAAACACAGGCTATAATTACTAAATGACACACTTACTAATTATGTAATGAATGTTTCTACATGCTCCCCAAGTAAATGGCATTGAATTACAGTATCTCAGAGAAGTTAACACCATTCCACACACAAGGTTCACCTGTGTGTTCTTCTTTCAAAATGTTAACCATATTACAACATATAATCAATGTATTTGCAAATGTTACTAGCATACCATGTCTAGAACAGTCTATTATGAGTATTTCAATGAGCTGTGCATTGTGTAAAGTCTGAAATGAAGTGTCTGATCACTCAGAACTAATTTGTACCAAGTAGGATTTAGACCATTTTCAGCACAGATTATCATTACTAAAGACAAACCTCCTACTTACTACGTAATGAATGTTCCATATGCTTCCAAAACAGTACATTATTTTGCAGAAGATACCTGTATTCCACACACCTGGTTCACCTGTGTATTCCTTCAAAGAATGAACATATTTAGAATAGATAATGCATATATTATTCTCTGTCCTAAGGTATAATCAGTATATTTGCAAAATTACTAGAGAACTCTTTCTAGAACCACCCAGATATATTATCTCAGTGCCCTGCTCATTGTGTAAAACCTATATAGAAGTGATTGCACATGCTAAGAATTAATTTTTATCCAGGCAGAATTTGGCAAACCATTTTTAGCTCAGACTGTAATTAGTTAATGAAACATCTAAAATGCAGTGAATGATCCAAGACGCTTTGCCAGTAAATGGCATTATATGTCACTAAAGATATCAAAATTGCACAAACTAGGTTAAGGTATGTATTCCTTCAAATTATAAATCACTAGAGGCGCAGTGCACGAATTTGTGCACCAGTGGGGTCCCTCAGTCTGACCTGTGGGTATTGGGCCAAAACTGGCTCTCCGACATCCCCTGAAGGGTCCCAAATTGTGAGAGGGCAGTTCTGGGGTGATGCACCCCAGAACCAGGCTCCCTCCTCTCTGATTTCAGATGTGTCACCCAAGAACCACAGCTGCCAAGTCACTGCAACTCAGCAGCTTCTGTGTTGAGTGTCTGCCCCCTGGTGGTTATTGCGCACCATAACTATCAGCAGGCCAGTCAGCCAGTCAACCAGTCACTTAGGCTTTTATATAGATAGATTATTCCCTATAAGCCATGCAGTTATTATTCTATGACATAAGGTAGAAATAACACATTTGAAAATACTAATAATATACTCTGTCTAAAGCAGTCTTATTGTACTGTTCAAATGAGCTGCATTGTGTTGTAAAGTTGTAAAGTGTTGGAGTCCACCTAACTAATTCATACCAAGCAGGATTTTGGCACAATGTTTTTGGCACAGATTCGTTAATGAAATTACTACTAACAACATAGCGAATATTACAACATGCTAGCTACCCCATAAATGGCATTAGATTATATTTCACAGAAGACATGAGCATTGTACAAGAGGATTCACATATTTATTCAAATTCTGAAACACATTTTCCATATGTCATGAATGCACTAGTCTCTGACATATTATAAAATCAATACTTTTGTAAACACTGCTAGCAAAAGTGCTTGATCACTATAATTACTAAATGTAATAACTACTAACTATGTAGAAATGTTCCACCATGCTCCCACAGTAAATTGTTTTATAATATTTCAAAGAAGATACCAGCATTCCACACACTGAGTATATATATATATATATTCCTCCAAAGAGGAAACAAATTCTCAAAAGCTAATGCATGTATCAGTTTTTGACATAATGTATAAACAAGACATTAGCAAAGGTTACTGGAAAATCTCTTTAGAACTGTTCACTTTTAGTGTTCAATGGCTGCACATTGTGTAAAACCTGTGGAGAATTGTTTAAACACTAATAGTTTGTACCAAGGGGCATTATGGCAAACTGTTTATCACTGACTGTAATTGCTAAATAAAACCATGGCCAGTGTGCTCAGTGGTTACAGCATCAGCCTGCACACCACATAGTCACGGTTTCATTCCTGGTCAAGGGCACCTACTTTGGTTGTAGGTTCACTCCCCATCCCCAATCAGGGCACATGCGGAAGGCAACGAGTAGATGTGTCTCTTTCACATCAATGTTCCTCTCTCCTTTTCTCTGTATCTCTCCCCCTCCCTCCCTTCTACTTTCTCTGAAAAGCAATGGGAAAAATATCCTCAGGTGAGGATTTACAGCAAAACAATTCTACTACCGATGTAATGAATTTTCCAACATGCTCCTCAAGTAATGGGCATTATATTATCATATTTCACAGAAGATATCAACATTGTGTAAACTAGGTTCACCTACATATTTCTTCAAAATGTGAAACCTATTTCCCATAGATCAGGCAAGAATGAGTATCCTATATAATAAAAGTCTAATATGCAAAGTGTCTGGTCATCTGGTCATCCGTTCAATCAATCAAAGCATAATATGCTAATGATATGCTAAGGCCACTCAACTGTTTGCTATGATGTGCACTGACCACCAGGGGGCAGACAGCTGACTGGTCGACCAGTTGCTATGACAGGCACTGACCACTAGGAGGCAGATGCTCTGACTGGTAGGTTAGCTTGCTGCTAGGGTCCAGCCAATCAGGACTGAGCAAGATGGGCCAGACACGTCCTGGAGCCCTCCTGCAGTCCCTCTCCGGCTGGCCCACCTCCAGCATCCCTCCCCTGCCCTGATCGTGCACCTGTGGGGTCCCTTGGCCTGGCCTGTACCTTCTCACAATCCGGGACCCCTCAGGGGATGTCAGAGAGCTGATTTCAGCCTGATCCCACTCAACACAGGAGCTGCCCCCTGATGATCAGTGTGCTCCCACAGGAGGAATGCTGCTCAGCCAGAAGCTGGGATCATGGCTGGCGAACGCAGCAGTGGGCCTCCATGACAGTACTAAGGATGTCCGATTGATGGCTTAGGCCAGCCCCTAAGTCATCAGTTGGACAGCTCTCAAGGGCTCCTGGACTATGAGAGGGTGCAGGCCTGGCTGAGGGGCCTCCCCGTCCTCGCCCCACCGAGTGCACAAATTTCATACATAGGCCTCTGGTATGACATAAGATATAATCTATATATTTGTAATGCTACTACCTAACTCTGTCTGTAACTGTATAGTTTTAATGTATTAATAAATGACGCATTGTATAAAACATGTTGTAAAGTTTGAAACTCTAAAATTTAATTCCTACATAGCATGATTTCAACAAACTGCTCCTGGCACTGGCTGTAATTACTAAGTGGCTGGCACATCTACTAATTATGTAATGAATGTTCCAACATGCTCCCCAAATAAATGGCATTGAATTATAGTATCTCACAGAAGTTAACACTATTCTACACACCAGGTTCACCTGTGTATTCCTTCAAAGTATTAACTATATTACAATAGATAATCAATATATTTGTAAACGTTACTAGCAAACTGTGTCTAGAACAGTCTATTATGAGTTTTTCAATGAACTGTGCATTGTGTAAAGTCTGTAATGAAGTGTTTGATCACTCAGAATTAATTTGTACCAAGTGGTATTTTGACCAACAGTTTTAGGCACAGATTATAATTATTAAATAACACTCCTACTTACTACATAATGACAGTTCCAATATGCTTTCCCCATTAAATATCACTAAGTCTAACCCTAATCCTATTCTTTTTAAAAAAATATTTTATTGATTTTTTACAGAGAGGGAGAGGGATAGAGAGTTAGAAACATTGATGAGAGAGAAACATCGATCAGCTGCCTCCTGCATACTCCCTACTGGGGATGTGCCCGCATCCAAGGTACATGCCCGTGACCGGAATTGAACCTGGGACCCTTGAGTCTGCAGGCTGGCTCTCTATCCACTGAGCCAAACCGGTTAGGGCCCTAATCCTATTCTTAACACCAAGCCTAACCCTGATTCTAACCACTAACTCTAACCCTAACCACCAACCCTAAACCTACCCCTAACACTAAACCCTAAATCTAACCCTAACCCTGACCCTAATCACAGCTCCACACAGTGTTATCCTTAGCCCTCCCATAAATCCTTGCCTGATCTCTAAAATTTACCACAACCTTAACCCTAACTCTAAACTTAAACCAAAGCCAATCCCTAAGTAAAGCCCTATCTCCCAGTTTTATAGGTGACCCTAATCATAGCCCTAGGCTTTGTACTAGCCATAGTTCTCATCCTAGCCCTTGCTACAGCTCTAAATTTTGCCAACCCTAAAAACAACAATAATATTTTTTTAAAAAAGAAGGGGAAAAAAAGCCTAACCCTAACCCTATTCCCTAATTGTCTTAACCTTAACCCTAAGCACAGCCTTAGCTCAAGTTTTACCATTAATGTTATAACTAACCCTAATCATAACCCTAGAGCAGTGGTCGGCAAACTACGGCTTGCGAGCCACATGCAGCTCTTTGGCCCCTTGAGTGTGGCTCCTCCACAAAATACCACATGCGGGCACGCACGTACAGTGCGATGGAAACTTCTTGGTCCATGCGCAGAAGTCCATATTTTGTGGAAGAGCCACACTCAAAGGGCCAAAGAGCTGCATGTGGCTCACGAGCCGCAGTTTGCCGACCACTGCCCTAGAGTAAATCCTAGTCTTAGAACTCTCCTTAGCCCTTTCCAACACTCTAAATTTTACTCCAAACTTAAGCCCAATACTAACCCTAGCTCCCCAAATAGCCCTATATTATCAGTATCCATAGCCTTAACCTGAGCTTTAACAGTGATATTTTAGATAAACCTAGGTTTAATCCTAGCCTTAGACCTTGCCCTAAATGATGACCTAGATCAGATGAAATTCATTGATATTTTCAAAAGATTTCACACCCAAGCTACAGAATATACATTCTTCTCAAGTGTGTATGGGACATTTTCAAAGATAGACCACATGTTAGGAAACAAACTAAATCTCTACAATTTCAAGAAGATTGAAATCATATCAAGCATCTTCTCAGATCACAATGGCATGAAATTATAAATCAACTACAATAAAAACACTCAAAGCCATTCAAACATATGGAGGCTAAACAGCATGTTATCGAACAATGAATGGGTTACCAAAGAGATGAAGGAAAAAGAAAAAAAATCATGAAAATGAACACACAACAACTCAAAATCTATGGGACACAGTGAAAGCAGTCCTGACAGTGAAGTTCATAGAATTACAGGCCTACTTTAAAACAACAACAAAAAAACTTTTAACAAGCTATCTAACCCTACAACTTAAAGAATTAGAAAGAAAACAAGAAAAGCCCAGAATAAGTAGAAAGAATGAAAAATTAAAGATCAGAGCTGAAATAACTCACATAGAGACTGAAAAAACAATACAAAAGGTCAATAAAACCAAGAGCTGGTTATTTAAAAAGATAAACCAGATTGGTGAACCTCTAGCAAGATGCATCAAGAAACAAAGAGAGAGGACCCAAATAAACAAAATCAGAAATGAAAGAGGGAAAGTAACAATTGACCTCCCCAGAAATAAAACAGATTGTAAAAAAATACCACGAATGACTATATTCCAACAAACAGGACAACCTTGACGAAATGTCTAGAGGGGGAAATGCTTTCACTCAATAATCTGTTCACATGAGATGAAAACTATTCTCTTTGAATAGTACCAGTTATGATGCTATCTTTTCTAAAGAATGGGAAAACCCAACTAAAAGCTTATTGACTGAAGAAGCATTGGCTTATAAAACAGGAAGTCAACTGATAGGATAAGCTGCAGGGTTAATTAGTCATGTCAGTAGCCAAATTTTTCTCATCATTCTGTTCTCTATTCTTGATTTTGTCATTAGGCTGGGTCGCCTTCATGACTGCAAGATGGCCGTAGTGGTCCTGGCATTTAGTGGTTTTCCCTTCTCTGTCTCCTCTTGAGTCCTCAGCTTCAGTATCCCTTTCTGCATCCAGGTTCTCTCTGCTGCCCATGTTGCCTAATGGAATGTGATGGTATGGCATGTGTAGTCTCCATATTAACAGTTCAGCATTGCCTATTTTCTTACAGGCCCGACACTACATTTCCTAAAGAAAAAAACTCTAGTTGGGACAGCTTAAATGTTGTGACCAAGGTTGAGAAGGAAATCAGTGAGTTTGAAGAAATGTCAAAGAAACTTCAAATTTCTTGCAAAAATAAAAAAATAAAATATTCAGGAACAGTGAGACAAAAACAAAAAGTGACATAAGTGTAATAGGGATACCAGAAGCAAAAGAAATAGAGAAAGCAGCAGAAGAAATTTTTGAAGTAATGTTAGCAGAGAATTTTCCAAAATTAATAATAGATAGAGGACCACATATCTAGAAACCTCAGAAAATACCCAAGCAGAATAAATTTTAAAACAAACAAACATATACTAGCCATCATGTTTCAACTTCAGAGAACCAAAACACGGAAAATCTTAAAAGAAGCCGGGGGCAGGGGATTTGGAGTCAAACACATTACTATTAGAGGACCAAGAATACAGTTACATCAGAAACCACGCAAGAAGAGGATGCAATAAAATATTCGAAGTGTTGGGGGAGGGGGACACTATCCACCTAGAATTCTGAATCCAGTAAAATGAGCCTTCAGTTGTGAAGAAGAAATAACCATTTTCTCAGAAAAACCAAAACTGAGACTGTATGTCACCAGTAGTTCTGCCTTGCAAGAAATGTTCAAAGTTCTTCAGCGAGAAGGAGAGTCGGGTAGGTCAGACTGTGGATATATATATAGAGAGAAAATGTTAGAAAAGGAATAAAGGTAAATAAATTTTTTTCTTATTCTTAAATTATCTAAAGGATAACTTTGATCAAAGTAGCAACAATGTATTGGGTGACTATAGCTTATGAACAAGTAAAGTTAATGACAGCATTGTTATGAGGGAAGGGAGAGAGGAATTGGGTATACTTGGTTATATGTTACCTATGTTAACCATAAAGCAGTATAGTATTATTTAAAAGTGGACTTGGGTTAGTGGTAAGTCTAATTATAAACCTTAGGGAAACCACTAACATTTTCTAAGAAGTATAATTGATATGGTAAGAGAATTAAAAAATCGAATAACAGGAAATGTTAAATTAAAACCAGACAAGGTAGGAAAATAGAGGATAACAAAAATCAAAACAAAGAACAAGGGCAATTAATAGAAAATGGTTACAAACATGGTAGATGGTAGATTTGTCTCCAAATACAGCAATTATTACTTTACATATAAATGGCTAAATACATAAATTAAAAGACAGTTTCAGAGAGAGTTTCTTTTAAAAAACTGAACTATATATTGTCTACAAAAAACACACTTTAATATATTTTACTGATTTTTTACAGACAGGAAGGGAGAGTGATAGAAAGTTAGAAACATCGATGAGAGAGAAACATCTATCAGCTGCCTCCTGCATACCCCCCCCCCCAAACTGGGGATGTGCCTGCAACCAAAGTACATGCCCTTGACTGGAATCGAACCTGGGACCCTTGAGTTCACAGGCCGACGCTCTATCCACTGAGCCAAAACACACTTTAAATATAAAGACACTAGAGGAAATTCATGCACAGGTGGGGTACCTAGGCCTGGCCAGCAATTAGGACCGATCAGGGTCTTCCTTCTAGCTGCCAGCTGGAGGCTTCCTTCCTGCTGCGCACTGGGGCCTGCGGAACAGAGGGAGGGACGGTGGGAGCTCGGCTGGCACGGGGAGTGACCAGGGGAGGTTGGCCAGCCACAGGAGGTTGGCTGTAGGAGTGCACTGACCACCAGGGGGCAGCTCCTGCATTGAGCGTCTGCCCCCTTGTGGTCAGTGCGCATCAAAGAACGGGTCGTTCTGGTAGTTCTGGCATTCCAGTCACGTAGGTTTTCATATGCAGAAATAGCTAGATTAAAAGTAAAGGGAGGGAGACACATGTACCAAACACAAATTTTAAAAAAGCTAGATTCTTAAGTGAAACCCAAGATGGCGCTGTAGGTAAATACTTGTACTCACTGCCTCCCACAACCACATCAAAATTACAATTAAATACCTAACAACCATCATTTGGAACCCCCTGAAAGAGCTGAATGAAAGTCCTAAAACTAGAGAAGTAAAGAAGAAAGCACATTGAGACTGTCCCTAGAGTCAGTGCACCCGGTAGATAGCTTCAAACCATACCAGATTATAACTCTACACATCCACAAGCAACACACTCAAGAGGCAGACTCAGTGCGCACCAAAGCCCCACTGAAGCAAGTCATGCTCCATAGGGGTGTCTCCTGCACAGCAGCTCTTCCACTGTAGTTGCAGCTGCTCCTCACACCCCATTGGCCTGGAGGTCAATTCCTCCAGTGACACCAACAGCAATCAAGGCTCAACTACAAGATTGTTCACACAGTCCACTCAGGGGCACATTTAGAGTGCCCAGCTCAGGTAACTGGAGAGGCTGAGCCACTGGGACATACAGGACACCTACAACACAAGGCCACTCTATCAACTCAAGGAGATATAGCAGCTCTATCTCATACACAGAAATAAACATACAGAAGCAACCAAAAGGCAGAGACAGGGCAAGATATTGAAAACCTATTTGAAGAAATAATGACAGAAAACTTCCCCTACCTGGTGAAAGAAATAGACTTAGAAGTCCAGGAAGCCCAGAGAGTCCCAAACAAGAGGAGCCCAAAAAGACCCACACCAAGACCAATCATAATTAAAATGCCAAAGGTTAAAGATAAAGAGAGAATTTTAAAAGCAGCAAGAAAAAAGAGCAGTTAGTCCTACAAGGGAGGGCCCATATGACTGTCAGCTGATTTCTCAACAGAAAGTTTGCAGGCCAGAAGGGAGTGGCAAGAAATATTCAAAATGATGAATATCAGGGATCTATAACCAAGATTACTCTACCCAGCAAAGCTATCATTTAGAATTGAGGGTCAGATAAAGAGCTTCACAGATGAGAAAAAGCTAAAAAAATTCATCAACATCAATCCAGCATTATAGGAAATGTTGAAGGATATTCTTTATGAGGAAAAAGGAGAGATTAAAAATATGAACAATAAAATAGCAACAAATACATATTTATCCACAATTGAATCTAAAAATCAAAATAAGTGAATAAGAAGTCTAATGAACAAATAAACTGGTGAATAAAATAAAACTAGATTCATGGAAGCATGTAAAAGGCTGACGAATCTCAGAGGGAAGATGGGGTGGGGGGGTGGACAGGTAGACATTAACCAAAGATCTTACCTATGGACAAAGACAGTAGGGTGGTGAAGGCCTGGGGCAGGGCAGGGCAATGGGAGAAAAAAAGGAGGAACATTTGTAATACTCTCAACAATAAAGAATTTTTTTTAAAGCTATATTAATTTTAGACAAAGAAGACTTCAGGATAGAAAGGTATATGGGCAAAGAAAAGCATTACCTAATGATAAAAAGGTTATTTCTCCAAGAATGCACAATAATTCTTAAGAGTTATACACTTAGCTACACAGAATCAAAATATGTAAGGCAAAATAAAATTAATAAGTCTCTAACCAGGATATGAAAAAAAAGAAAAAAAACACACAAATTAGTACAGAAATTAAAGAGAGACTATCACTACTGATTCTATAGACATTAAAAGAATACTAAAGGAATATTATGAACAACTTTTAACCACAAATGTCATAATGGGAATGAAATGACCAAATCCTTGTAAGCTATAACCTAGCCATACTCACTGAAGAAAAGATATGCTTATATTTATTAAAGAAAATAAATCAATGACTAACAAACTTTTAAACAAGTAAGTCCCTGACCCAAATGGTTTCACTGGTGAGTTCTACCAAACATTTAAGAGCAAAGAATTTTACAAATTCTCTACAATATCTTCCAGAAAATAGAAGTTATGAGGTCATTAACACCCGAATGCTGAAACCAGATAGAAACTTAACAAGAAAGAAAAACAATATGCCAGTATCTCTTATAAACATACTACAAAACATCCTCAACAAAATATTAGCAAATCAAATTTTAAAATGTATAAACAAAATTATATACCACTACCAAGTGAGATTTATTATATATATGTATGGAAAGATCATTCAAACTTTGAAAAATAAATGAATGTAATCCATCACATCAAAAGACTAAAAAAAATTATGTAATCATATCGATAGAAGCAGAAGTATTTTAAAATTTTAAAAAATTTAACACCCTTTCATGATAAAAAACAAAATCCCCTCTGCATACTAAGAATAGAGGAAACTTCTTCAACTTACTTGATCAAGAACATTTATAAATAGCCAACTCATAACATCATACTTAATTGTGAGAAACTAAATACTTTGTCCCTAAACCTGGGAACAAGACAAGGATATCCCCCTCTCACCACTTCCATTAAATATTTTACTGGAAGCTAATGCGATAAGATAAGAAAAAATAAAAGGTATACAAATTGAAAGGGAAAAGATAAGAATGTCTTTATTTGCAGGTGACATTAGTTATGTAGAAAATCTCAAAAGTCAATTAAAAACTCCTAAATGTTTTGTTGTTGTTGTTAATCCTCAACTGAGGATATTTTTCCCATTAGTTTTTAGAGAGAGCAAAAGGGAAGGTGGAAGAGAGAGACAGAGAAAGAGAGAGAGAAAAACATGTATGTGAGACACATCAATGGGTTGCCTTCCACATTTGTTCTGAACAGGGCTGAAATCAAAACTGCAACCCAGGTACATGCCCTTGACCGGGAATCAAGCCCATGACTGAAGCTCTAACCACTGAGCAACACAGGCCAGATAAAACTCCTGAAACTGATAAGTGAATTTAGCAAGTTTGCAGGATACATGGTTAATGTATAAAAGTAAACTTTCCTATATGTCACTATTGAACAATTAGTATCTAAAATTAAAAACAATGCCATTTGTATAAGCCCCCCCAAAACAAAATATTTAGGTATGAATCTAAAAAAGTATCTACAGAATCTAAAAACTACAAAACTCTGTGAAAAAATCAAATCTACATAAATGGAGAAATATTTTATGTTCATGGGTAGAAAGACTTGTATTGTGAAGATGCTAATTTTTCCCAACTTGATCTATAAATATAATGCATGCCAAATAACTTCCTAGTGAGTTAAGTTACTTTGTGGATATTGACAACCTAATTTGTAAGTTTATATGGAAAGACAAAAGACTAACTAATCAACACAATACTTAATGAAGGAGAAGAACAAAGTTGGAAAACTGAAAATTCTCAACTCCAAGGCTTACAATAAAACTACAGTAAACAAACAGCGTGTATTGCTGAAGAAGAGATAAATAGATCCATGGAACAGAATGGAGAGTGCAGAAATAGAGCCATACAAATATAGTCAACTGATCTTTGACAAAGAAGCAAAGACAATTTAACATAGAAAGGATAGTCTGTTCAATAAATGGTGCTGAAACAATTGAACATCCATATTAAAAATAAAATCTAGATCAACGTCTTATACCTTTCACAAAAATTAACTCAAAATGTATCATAGACCTTATTTAAAATTCAAAACCATAAAACTTATAGAAGATAACAAAGGAGAAATTCAAAATGCCGTTGGTTTGGCAATGAGTTTTCAGATACAGCACAAAAGTCATGTCTCATAAAAGAAAAAATTGCAAACTTTGACTTGATTAAAATCGAAAACTGCTGCCCTCTGAAAGAAACTATTAAAAGAATAAAAAGGTAAGCCAAAAACCTGGGAGAAAGTTTTTGCAAAATGTATCTGATGAAGACCTTGTAATTCAAAATACAAAGAACTCTTAAAACTCAATGGTAACAAAAAACAAAAACTAGGCAAATAATCTGGGCAGATCTCTCACCAAAGAAAGCATACAGATAGCAGATATGCAAATGAAAGCTCAGCATCTGTCATCAGTGAATTGTTAGTAAAACAACAATGGAATACCACTGCACAGCTATTAGTATTGCTAAAATCCAAAATAGTAATAAAAGTACCAAATGCTAGCAAAAATATAGGTTAAAGGAACTCTCATTTATTGCTCCAGGGAATGCAAAATCATAAAGCCAGTCTGAAGGACATTTGGCAGTTTCTTAAAAAACTAAACATAGAGTTATAATCAAGATGGCAAAGTAGTGGACACTGTGCTCACCTCCTCCCAGGACCACATGAAAATTACAACTAAATTGTAAAACAATTGACTGGATGACCATATAAGGACTAGCTGAACAGAAGTCCTCCAACTAAGGACAAAAAAAAAAAAAGATGCCATGTCGAGTCTCATAAGAGAGATGGAGATGGGAAACAGGCTAGCCCCACACACAAATACGGCAGTTAAAAATCCAAAGGGATATCTCAGCTGCAGAGATCCCCCCAAGGATTGAGGGGGCTCAGCCCCACACCGAGCTCCCCATCATAGAATACCAGTGCCAGGAGGAGGAGCCCTAGCTCTCTGACTGTAAAAAGCAGTGGAAATTCCACTTTTCCAGGTGAGACTGGAGGGTGCTGCTAACTCAGGCATCCTCTTAAAGAGCCTGCACACAAACTCTGGATTGCAGGCACTCACCTTGGGCTCGAGTGAAAATACAGTGGCTCAGGGGTTCCAGAGACATATAGGGAGAAACTGTGTGGTGTGGCTTCAAGGCAAGGGCTGGAGGGACTGCCACCATTGTCCCTCTAGTGAGCCCTTCTCTGTGCATCCAGCAAACACTATCTCCCACCCAACAGCCAAATCTGAATCTACATTAGCCTGGTGAATTCCTCCAGCTCCACCACATGACTGCCCGAGACTCAGCCCCATTCAACTTGTCCACAGCCTGGAGCTCTTTTGGGGGCAACCAGCCAGGACCCTCATTGCACTGCTTCTCTAAAATCTCCAGTGAAGTTTGGAGGTTGCAAGTATCATACAGAGAGAAACTGAGTCATGTGGATTCAAGGAGGAGGCTGGAGAGATGGCCATCATTGTCCTGGTGTTGAGCCTTCCTGCCAAAAGACCAAACCTGATTCTGTGAACACCATTAGCTGCACCATAACTACTCCCTGAGACCCACCCCATCACAAAGGCCTCAGAACAGGGGGCGGCTGAACTCAGTGTATCCTGAGATTTTTGCTGAATGACCTCATGTTCACCCCTGGTGACAAATCTAAATCTTTATTAACCTGCTG
>NW_006300367.1:4505712-4512424 GCF_000327345.1 Myotis davidii
CATGGTGACTCCCTGAGACCATGCCTGCACCTACTCAAGTCCTGCACAACTGAACCTTACAGGATGTTGTAGAGGGTGGCAGGTCTCCAGGGACCTTGGGCCTTTTGCTGACCTTCCCCAGGCCTGGTCTGATGCCAGCCAGCTCCAATTTGCAGTGTGGCCTTTCCCACATGCATCTGGGTACAGCACAGACAGCTACCAACCATGGGTCATTTGATAGCTTCTAATAGATATCCCTGGGCTGATCACAGGAAGCATCTAGCATCATCCTGCACCATAGCCCCCCTCCCAAGAGGCCCCAGAACCAACACCCCAATGGGTGGCTTCAGACCACGAGAATACCACCTACTTAGCTCCACAGGTGGCATATCCAAAGTGTCATCTTTGGCAGGCACCAGACTCCACTGGAGCAACTCCCAACCCATGTGGTCAGCCAGCACAGAGCAGCTCCTAAGGCTGTGGTCATGACCAGTCTCCACAGCCAGTCAGCCTGAGGATTCATCCTCCCCACTGATGTGCCAAGAGCAAACAAGGCTCAACCACAACAGGTATCCACACACAACCCACACCGGGGACACCACTGGAGTACCCAGCTCAGATGATCAGGGAGATTGAGCCACTGGGCCCCACAGGATAACTACCACATAAGGCGACCCTGGCAAGACTGGAAAATAAAGCAGATCTACCTAATATATAGAAACAAATAGAGGAAACCAAAATGGGTAGCCAAAAAAAAAAAAAGCATGTCCAAATGAAAGAACAGGATAAATCTACATAAAAATAACTAAATGAAATGGAGGTAAGAAGTCTACCAGGTACAGAATTCAAAACACTGGTTATAAGGATGCTCAAGGAACTTAGTGAGAATTTTAACTAAGAGATAGTAAGCATTAAAAGGACAGAACCCATAAAAAAGCTATCAGAAATGAAGAATACAGTAGCCAAAATAAAGAATACACTGAAGAAAGCAGCTGCACAATAGATTAGACAAAGCAGAGGATAAAATTAGCAATTTAGAAGACAAGGTAGCAGACCACAGCCATTTAAAAGAGAAAAAAGAATAAAAAATGAAGATAGTTTAAGGGAACTCTAGGACATCAAAAATAACATTTTCATCATAGGAGTACCAGAAAGAGAAGAGATAGAGCAAGGAATTGAGAACCTATTTGAAGAAATAATGGCTGAAAATGTATCTAACTTAACAAAGGAAATAGAAATATAAGTCCAACTAGTACACAAACTCCCAAATAGGATGAACTCAAAGAGGCCCACACAAAGACACATCATAATTAAAATGGCAAAGGTTAAATACAAAGAGAACATCTTAAAAGCAGCAACTGTAAGATAGTTACCTACAAGAGAGCTCTCATAATACTGTCAGCTGCTTTCTCAAAAAAAAACAAGGACCTACAACCAAGGCTACCCTATCCAGCAAGGCTATTATTTAAAATTGAAGAAGAGATAAAGAGCATCTAAAATAAGAAAAAGCTAAAGGAGTTTATCACCATCAAACCAGTATTATAATATATGTTAAACGGATTCTTTTAAGAAGAAGGAGGAAAAAGAAACATAAATATAAATAACAAAATAACTATATCAATAATCATTTTAACTATAAATAGATTACATGCTCTAATAAAAAGACATAGGGTAGTTATATGGATTTTAAAAAAGACACATACATATGCTGTCTACAAGAGACCCAATTCAGATCTAAAGACACACACAGATTGAAAATAAATGATGGGAAAATATATTTCATGCAAATGGAAACAAAAAAAAAGCTGGTATAGCAGTACTTCTGTCAGACAAAATAGACTTTAATACAAAGACTATAACAAAGACAGGGACAGACATTACATAAAGGGATCAACCCAAGAGGATATAAAACATTTGTGCACCCAATGTAGGAGCACCTAAATATATAAAGCAAATATTGATAAACATAAAGGGAGAGATCAACAAACATTAATACCTCATTGATATCAATGGATAGGTCATCAAGGCAAAAAATCAACAAGGAAACAGCAGCCTTAAATAATATATTACATCACATGGATTTAATTGATATTTTTAGAGCATTTCAAATAGCATACTATACATTCTTTTCAAGTATTAATAAAACATTTCCCAGGATAAACCACATGTTAGGCCACAAAACTAGTCTCAATAAAAGACTGAAATAACATCAAGCACCTTCTCTGACCACAGTGATACAAAACTAAAAATCAGTGACAAAAATAATAAAAAGCACAAACATGGGGAGGCTATTTAGCATGCTACTAAACAATGAATGGGTTAACGATGAAATCAAAGAGACCTTGAGACAAATGAAATGAAAAAAAAAGACTCAAAATCAAGAAAAAAAAGAGGACCTAAATATATATATGTGCTAAGTGTCCATCTGACCCGTAGCTCTGATGCACACTGACCACCAGGGGGCAGACGCTCAACATAGGAGCTGCCAGCTGCAGTGACTTGGCAGCAGTGGTTCTTAGGTGACACACCCCAAAACCAGAGAGGAGGGAGCCCGATTCCTCACGAGGCCACACGATTCCACCTTCCGTGGTGGGTTATGTTGTTGCTGGGGCAACTGTCAGCCCCGAACCTGGTTTACTGCACCCTTGCATTTGCGGTCCACACCCTGTATGACAGCAGCTTTCCAGAGTGCCCTCTCGCATGCAGGAACCCCTCAGGGTTTGCCGGAGAGCTGGTTCTGGCCTGAGCCCCACAGGCCCGGCTGAGGGACCCCACCTGCTGGAGGAAACTTACTCATTCTGCAGATGCCCTTCGAGCCACAGTGCTACCCCAGGTGTGGCCAGCCCTGGAAGGACTGCGGGAGGTTGGCTCCAGGGTGTGTTCAGCCGTCTCGCCCAGTCCCGCCCCGCAAGCCACCTTCTAATTAATTTCCTTTCAATGTACACAAACCCATGCACCACATCACTAGTCAATAAAAAAAAATGAAAGAAGTGACAGCTGACATTATAGAAATACAAAAAATTATTAAAAAATACTATGGCCCTGGCCAGCATGGCCCAGTGATTAGAGTATCGACCTGGGCACCTAAGGGTCCTGGGTTACATTCTCAGTTAAAGGCATGTACCTGAATTGCAGGTTCCATCATCAGCCCCAGTCAGGACTTGTGCAGGAGCCAACCAAGAGATGTGTCTCTCTCACATCAATGTTTCTCTCTCTCTCTCTCCCTCTCTCTCTCTCTCTCTTCCTCCCTCTCTCTCTCCATCTCTCCCTCTCTCCCTTCCTTTAGCTTTCTCAAAATATCAATGGAAAAAATATCCTGGGGTTAGGATTTAAAAAAAAATACTACTAACAATTATATACCACCAAATGGGGCAATCTGAAGAAATGGATAAATTCCTAGAAATATACAATTTTCCTAGACTGAATCCAAGAGGATATCTGAACAGATTAATTACTACCAATGAAATCAAATCAGTAATCAAAAAAACTCCCAATAAACATAAGTCCTGGACCAGTTGACTCCACAGGTTTATTTTACTAAACATTCAGGGAACTAATATGCATCTTTCTCAAACTACTCAAAAATTTTTTTCACGAGAAAGCAAGGCTCCCAAGCTCATTTTACAAGGCCAGCATTACTCTGGTTCCAAAAACAGACAAAAACATTTTTTTAAAGTATAGGCCAATATCCCTGGTGAAGATAGATGCAAAAATCCCCAATGTAATATTAGCAAATCATATCCAGGAATACATTAAAAAGATCTTACACCCTGATCAAAAGGGGTTTATTCCTGCTATGCAAGATTGGTTCAATATTTGTAAATCAATTAACGTGATATTACTACATACACAAAATGAAGGATAAAAATCATATGATCATATCAATAGATGGCAGAAAAAGCATTTGACAAAATCCAGCATTAATCTACATTATAAACGGCCAGGGGCCGTCACAACCTAAACTACCAGACAGACAACCGGTCACCAGGAAGTGCATGGAGCACCTCTAGGTCCCTCCCCCATGGCCCACAGGATCCTATCACAGCAAGGCTGGTGGCCAGCGGGTGAGTGGGGCAGCAGAGGGTGGGCAGGGCGAGGCGGGCACAGCGAGGCCATTAGCCTCCAGCCTGGGGTTGGCCCAAAGGCCTAACGACCTCGCCGCTGCCACGGTAGCTGCAGATCAGGCCCGGAGATAGGCCCAGAGAGAGAAGCAGGCTGATCTGCAGCTGCCAGGCCCAGAGAGAGAGACAGAGAGAGAGAGAGAGAGAGTGAGAGAGAGAGGCAAGGACTGATCAGCAGCTGCTGCAGAGGCTGTGGATCAGGCCCAGAGATAGGCCTGGAGACACTGACTGGCACAGAAACCGACCAATCAGAACCAAACCTGGGTGAACCATAAGGAGCCAATTGCTGCCTAGGAGGCCGAGCTTTTGACACTGACTGGCATAGAAACTGACAAATCAGAACCTAATCTGGGTGAACTGTGAAGGCAGAACCTAAGGTGGTGGCTGAGGAGGGGTTTTAAGGGCAACAGCTGTTTGGTGTAAGGTGTAAGAAAGTGGTTCAATTTTTTAATGACCAGTTTGGCAGTATAGTGCATATGGCTGGCTATCAGTCCAGATATAGGGATTATGTATTTTTGTCTGCCAAGAGCATCTCCTCTTGCTGAAAAAGGCTGTTCCCCCCATTTAAGCAATCCTCTCCTATATAATCTATCTATATTAATGAAAGGGTAATAGGCTCATTAGACTGGGTCGACCGGCCATCTTCCAGACATCTGACTTCCTTCTGGACAAAGCCATGGTGGTGGGGGCCAAGGCAGAGGCAGTTAGGAGCAATCAGGCTGGCAGGAGAAGGCAGTTGGGGGCAAGATCAGGCCAGCAGGGGAGGGTAGTTGGGGATGAACTGGCCACTGGGTAGGGCAGTTGGGGGTGAAATCAGGCCTGCAGGGGAGGGCATTTGGGAGCCAGATCAGGCCGGCAGGGGAGGGCCATTGGGGGTGACCAGGCTGGCAGGGGAGAGCAGTTGGGGGTAATCAGGCCGGCAGGGGAGCAGTTAGGGATGATCAGGCAGACAGGCAGAGTGGTTAGGGATGATCAGGCAGGCAAGTGAGCAGTTAGGAGCCAGCGGTCCCAGATTGTGAGAGGGATGTCCAATTGGAGAGGGTATATGCTGGGCTGAGGGAAACAGACCCCCCTCAGCCCCCAGCCCCATGCACCAATTTCATGCACTGGGCCTCTAGTTTATAATAAAAACTCTCAGCAAAGTGGGACTAGAGGGAACATACTTCAACCTAATAAATAACACATATGACAAACCCACAGCCAATATCATACACAATGGGGAAAATCTAAAAGCATTTTCTTTACGACCAGAAATAAGATAAGGTTGTTCACTCTCACCACTATTATTCAACCCAGTATTGGAAGTCCTAGCCACAGCTATCAGACAAGAGAAAAAAATAAAAGGTATCCAAATGGAAAATAAAGAAGTAAAATTGTTATTTGCAGATGACATAGTACTGTCTACAGAAAACCCTAAAGATTTCTCAAAAAAAACTACTAGAACTACTAAATGAATTCAATAGAATAGCATGATACATAATTAATAATAAGAAATTGGTAGCATTGTATATACCAATAATAAGCTATCAGAAAGAGTAATTTAAAAATATTCCCATTTACAATTGTATCAATAAAAATAAAATACCTAGAAATAAACTTGACCAAAGAGGTAAAAGACCTGTACCTGGAAAATTATAAGACATTGAATAAGATACAAATGAAATGAAGCATTTACTCTGCTCACAGATAAAAAGAATTAGTATCATTAAAATGTTCATACTATCCAAAGCAATCTAAAGATTCAATGCAATCCCTACAAAATAACAAAGGCATTTTTCACAGAACTAGAACAAGTAGTCCCAAAATTTATATGGAACCAAATAACAACAATCTTGAGAAAGAAGAACAAAATGAAGGTATCATGCTACTTGATATCAAAATATACTACAAGGCTATGGTAATCAGGCAGCATATATTGACATTAAAAAACAGGCACATAGACCAATGAAATAAAATAGAGAACCTAGAAATAAACCCACACCTATATGGTCAATTAATGTATTACAAAGGAGGTAAGACCATACAATGGGATAAAAACATTCTATTCAATAAATGGTGCTGGGAAATTTGGGCAGAATCATGCAAAAAAGTGAAACTAAACCACCTTTTAAAACAATATATAAGAATAAACTGAAAATGGATTAAAGACTTAAACATCTCTGGTTTTAAGCATCGAACAGCGTGCCCAACCTATAAACCTATACAGTAAGGCGGGGGGTTATGGGGTACAAAACTTGAGCAATTTACAGCCAGCTAATAAACTACAAGGTTTTAATGTCTCTAACCAAGGACACTTAGAAACAAATGGTTTATGCATTTCAAACTGTCCTGGGGCAGACCGGCCTCTGACCCAGTACCTCTCCGATGACGTTCTTTAAAAATAAAACTAACCAGAAAATAACCCTGGCTTCTTTACACACATGTTAATGAATCAATGTTTTGAAGAACACATCTGAAAAGAAAATGAATATTCTATTAAGACCCTCCCCAGAGACCTCCCATCTCTGGTTTTAAGCATCGAACAGAGTGCCCAACCTATAAACCTATACAGTAAGGCGGGGGGTTATGGGGTAAGAGACCGACCAAAGGACTTGTATGCATGCATATAAGCA
>NW_006300367.1:4512526-4514094 GCF_000327345.1 Myotis davidii
GCGAGGTCAGTGGGGGGGAAAAGGAGACTCATGTAATACTTTAAATAATAAAGAATTTAAATTTAAAAAAAAAGACTTAAATGTAAGACTGCATACCATAAAACTTGTAGAGGAAGACACAGGCAGTAAACTCTCTGACATTGATTTTAGTAATATTTTTTCTGATATATCTCCTAGGGCAAGGGAAATAAAAGAATTAATAAACAAGTGGGACTACATCAAACTAAAATGGTTTTGCACAGCAAAGGAAACAATCAACAAAATAAAATGGCAACCTACTAAATGGGGGAAGATATTTACCAAATGTTACAGCCAATAAGTGATCAATATTCAAAATTTATAAAGAACTCATACAACTCAATACACAAAAAAAACCCACAAACAATTCCATTTTAAAAAATAGGCAGAAGACCAGAATAGATATTTCTCCAAAGAGGACATACAGTCAGCAGACATATTAAAATATGCTTAGCATCATTAATCATGGGTAATTTGCAGAGAAATGCAAATTAAACCACCATGCTCTATCACCTCACACCTGTCAGAAAGGCTATCATAAATAGATCAATGAACAAGTGTGCCTAGTGGGTACTAGAGTCATTAAGGGTACCATTTCATAAATTATATAATTGCCTAACCAATATGCTGTGCACTTGAAATAGATATAAAATAATGTTGAATGTCAATGGTAATTGAAAAGTAAAAAAGATTTTTAAAAGTAAACATTGTCTTACCATATAATACAGCTCTTACATGTTTACCATTTGATTTGAAAAACCCCCAATACCCAGACTGTTAGGTCGCCAAAGAAGGAACGCATGAGGCCAGAATGGTGAGGGATTAAGAATTTATTCAGTCATCCACACACCAGGTGGCTGAGCCTAGATGGCTCCAGCCCCCAGTGACGGGAGTTGGCGGTTTTTAAAGGACTTTGGGCGGCTTTTTCTGGGTGGAGAATTTTCTGTGCAGGTCAGGATGGGAGAGATAATGGAATGTGGTCTCAGCAAGTAAAGTGTGGTCTTAGCTAAAGGGAATGTCCATAATAAAATGGCCTGAATAGTTCTGGGGTTGGGGTGTCCATTTAGTTACTTGATCAGACCTAAACATAGACAAATTCTGGACACAAATGTTCATAGCAACTTTACCCTTAATTGCCAAAAACTGGGAATAAGATATTCTTTAATAGGTGAATGAACAAATGCTGGTACATTCAAATGATGGAATAGTATCTAAGCTAATAAAAGAGAAACATGCAAATTGACCACCCCTTCACTACACCCCAAGACATGCCCACCAGCCAATCAGAGCGACTATATGGAAATTAACCCAACCAAGATGGCGGCCGGCAGCCACAGAACTGGAGCAAGCAGAAGGCTTGGTTGCTCCAGTGATGGAGGAAGACAAGCTTCCCGCCCGCTCTGGCCGGCTGTGGCCTCTGAAAAAGGCAACATAGAAAAAAAAGTTTCAATTATAGAAGTTAAATAAATCTCAGATACCTGCTTCCAGCAAGCCTCCACTGGGAGCTTGGGTGGCTGGGGGCTGTGGACAGCCTGTGAGCAGTGTGCTGT
>NW_006300367.1:4514386-4516295 GCF_000327345.1 Myotis davidii
GGGGCTGCTCCCTGTGGGGACCAGGCCTAAGCTGGCAGGTGGACATCCCCCAAGGGCTCCCAGGCTGCCAGAAGGATGTCTGACTGCCAGCTTAGGCCCGTTCCCCCAGGGAGTAGGCCTAAGCCAGCAGGTGGACATCCCCCGAGGGGTCCCAGACTGCGAAAGGGCACAGGCCAGGCTGAGGGCCCGCCCCCCCCATTGAGTGCACAAATTTTTGTGCACCAGGCCTGTAGTTCAAAAATAAAAATAAATGAGTTATCAAGCCATGAAAAGACATGGTTGAAGCTTATGTTCTTATTACTAAGCAAAAAAAGCCTATCTGAGAAGGCTGCATACTGTATGAATCCAACTATATGACATTTTGAAAAAGGCAGACCTCCAGAGAAAAACAAATCCATGCTTGTCAGAGTTCAGGAATAATAAATAGGTAGACCACAGGGGACTATTAGGGCAGTGAGACTATTCTGTATGATCATGCAGTGGTGCATACACATTATTCATTTGTCAACACCCATAGACTATACAACACAAACTTTTATGTAAACTATGGACTTTAGTTAATAATGTATCAATATTGATTCATCAGTTAGAACAAATTACCACACTAATGCAAAATGGTAATAACAGGGAAAAGTGTGCCTGCAGGGGGAAGGTGTATAAAGAACTCACTGCTCAATTTTTCTGTAAATCTATAACTCCTCTACAAATAAAGTCTATTAATTTTTTAAGTCATTTTTCTCATCTCACACTTTATAATGTATTAGAGGCCTGGTGCACAAAATTTGTGCATGGGGCAGGGTCCTCTCAGCCCAGCCTGAACCCTCTCCAACCTGGGACCCTTCAGGGGATGTCCAAGTGCTGGTTTAGGACCAATCCTGCTTAAACTGGCAGTCGGTCATCCCTCTCACCATCCTGGACGTCTGGCTTCTAATTGCTCACCTGATCGCCCCTCACTGCCTCTGTATGCCAGCCTAATCACTCCCAACTCCCCTCCTCCTGCTGGCCTGGTCACCCCCAACTGCACACACACACCCCGCTGGCCTGGTCGCTCCTAACTGCACCCCCACTGGCCTGGTTGCCCCTAACTGCCTCCCCTGCTGGCCTGATCGCCCCACGCAACCTGCTTGTTCAGTCATTTGGTCATCCCTAACTAACCCCCTGCTGGCCTGATCGCTCCATGCAGCCTGCTTGTTCAGTTTTTCGGTCGTCCCTCACTAACCCCCATGCCAGCCTCATAGGCAGCCATCTTTGTGAGGGCATGACAGTCAATTTGCATATTATCGCTTTATTATAAAGGACTAGAGGCCCAGTGCACAAAATTTGTGCATGGGTAGGGTCCCTAGGGCTGGCCGGTGATCAGGGCCAATTGGGGCCTTTCTTCCCCTGGCTGCCGGCCGGGGGATTCCTTCATTCCGCACCAGCCCCTGGTGGTCAGCGCATGTCATAGCAAGTGGTTGAACTCCCAGTCGGTCAAACTCCTGGTCAACTGAATTCTTGAGGGGACAATTTGCATATTAGCCTTTTATTATATAAGATATGTGCAAGTAAGCTTCTTTCCCTGTAAAATAGTTGTTCTTGTCGCTTGACCCTCATTCTAGTAGTGCTCATAGGATGTTCTTTGATCCTTCTGGCACTGGCATGTCTCCTGGGATAGGCAGTGACTTTGAAGAGCACCTACCGGTTTACCTAAACCAAAACTAACAAACAGCGTGGCTGATTATCCTATCTAATAAAAGAGAAACATGGTAATTAGCATACGTCCACTACCCTTCCCATTGGCTAATCAGCGAGATATGCAAATTAACTGCCAGCCAAGATGGCGGCCGGCAGCCAGGCAGCTTGAAACTAACATGAGGCTTGCTTGCTTCAGTGACGGAGGAAACCAACGTTCTCCGCCTACCTTGCCGGC
>NW_006300367.1:4516437-4522452 GCF_000327345.1 Myotis davidii
CGACCCCAAGCCATGCACCAGGCCTCTATCCTATATAGTAAAAGGGTAATATGCCTCCCAGCACCAGGATCAGCAGAGCCGCGAGGCCTCCCAGCACCGGGATCAGCGTGACGGGGCAGCGCCCAAACCCCTTGATCGCCCTGCGGCTCTGTGTGTGACAGGGGGCGGGGCTACAACCTCCCTATCTACCCTGATTTGTTCCTGACAGGGGAAGGCGCCCCAACCCCCTGATCGGCCCTGCTCTGGTGTGACAGGGTGCGGCACCTCAACCCCCCCCCACCCCCGCCACAGGCCCTGCTCTGTGTGTGATGGGGTAGAGCCATAACCTCCCCATCGGCCCTGCCCTGAGTGTGAGAGTGGCGGCACCCCAACCCCCTGATTGGCCCTACTCTGTGGGTGATAGAGGGCGGTGCCCCTACCCCCTGATTGGCCCTGCTCTGTGCGTGACAGGGGGGAGCTCCCCAACCCCTGATGGGCCCTGCTCTGTGCGTGACAGGGAGTGACATCACAACCTCCCGATCCGCCCTGCTCTGTGCATGACAGGGGGCGACTCCCCAACTCCCCAATCAGCCCTGCTCTGAGCCCGACCAGGGGCTGCACCTAGGGATTGGGCCTGCCCTCTGCCACCCGGGAGCAGGCCTAAGCCAGCAGGTCGTTATCTCCCGAGGGGTCCCAGACTGTGAGAGGGCACAGGCCAGCCTGAGGGACCCTCCCTCCCCCCGAGTGCACAAATTTTTCTAGTGTATATATATATAAAGAAAAATAAGGCTGATTTTATGTGGCCTATAAATTTAATCCACAGACAATTTGCCATATTGAAATGAAATGGAAAATTATTTCAAAGACTGGCCACATCTCTGGAATATAGTTGTAGTCTCTGTATCTGAACTTTTCCCTAAATAAAAATAGCTTTATATTATTTTTCTGATTATCATTTAAAATGTATACAGGAGAAGGAAATCCAGTTTCATCCCATTGCCAAAATAAAAGTCAGTTTTCAGTAATCACTGCTCCTATGAAAGTGAAACGTACTCTCTTTAGCTGCCTTTAGGATTTTTGTTCTTTTTATCTTACCTGATCTAATCCTGTGTTCAGACATAGGTTATTTGTAGCATTAATTTTGCTTTAGGTTTATTATAGCACTTCTTGAAACTGACATGATGTATTTTGTCATTTGGGGAAAGTTATTGACAGTGATTTTCAAGTTTCCCTTCTACCCAATGGAAGCCTCCTCTCCCTCCGGGAGTCCTATTATGACTCTTTGTTATTTGTTTTCACCAGGCTCCAAATGTGTCATATTCTGTCACTGTATTTTGCATCTTTTTCTCCCCATGCTTCGGTCTATTCATTTCTACCTACCTGATTTCCAGTTAATGAATTCTGTTGTAAGTTTGCCCAATCAGCTATGATTTTATTAGTTTATTTCTAGAATGTTCATAGAATCTTTGTAATCATTTTCTGATAAAAATTCTCCTTTTTTTTCAGCTAACTCCTTGAACATATTATTATGGAGTTCATGCCAAATAGATCCAATGCCTCTATTTTCTAGAGGTCTGTTTATGTTGTTTGATCATCTGTTTTTAAAATGCTTAACATAAGGTGCATAAATGTTGTCTATACAACTCAATGGGTGTATAGATATAACAGTGACTAATAATATATAAAGTTTTAACAAATTAATAAGAATAGAAAGAATCGCCACAACAGAACATGGGCAAAGAATATAGACATGCAATTCAAAAAAAAACAACCCACAAACGTGCTATACAAGAATGGATCTGATAGATGTGCAGGCCCACATTTAATCATGAAAACTGCAAATTAAAATAGCAATAAGATGCTATTTTTATACATTGCATTAAAAATTACAAATTAATAATACATCATTGATCTATGATGGTGAAACAGACTTTCATAACCTATAGAAGTAGAAATGAAAAATTTTAATTGGCAGGTATCTCTCTGTATTTCCAATTTATCTAGTCTTTGATTCAGCAATTCCATTGTAGGACTGTCATTCAAAAATTTTCATAAAAGCAAAGATATACTAGCTAATAATAACATTAACATTTGTTGACAACTTATTATTGGCTGATACTGTTCTTAGTTCTTTGCATGTATGAACTCAAGTAATTTTCAAAATAACATTGACTCAATAAATATAGCCCAGTCTAAGTGGTAGTTGAAGTTGAAAACTAAATATTAAATGGTAAATAGTGCTTGTTTTTGCCTCAAACACTAGGTAAAATAGGCTTTTATAAAAAAATGGCTAAATGGAGGTGACCAGCCATAGATCAGAAGGTGTTGCCCAGGTAGGTCAAGGGGCTGCGACATGGAACCAGCTGGAAAAAGCCACGGGTCTAGGCAGGCCTGGCTCCTACAATTTGATAACCATGGGGGGGAAGATTTTGCTTCCTTCATAACATTATTTTCAGTCACCTGCCATCTCTGTGTGCACTTCACTGTGCCTACTGCTGTGGGTTGAGGGAGAACTACAAGACCTAGACTTAGTCTCTGTCTCTCAGAGACATTGGGTAGGAACGCTGTGCGCTCTGCTCCAGCTGCCCAGAAAGGGAGCCCTGCCCAAACATCGAGGCAGCACCTACAGCACTATGCAGGGATTTCCTGTCCAGTGTTCCTCTCCATGCACGTCTCTGCTCTTCTTGATAGCAATTGTATACTTGATTCATCTCTGCATTCTTCATACCTAGTACAGTCTCTGGCTCACATGGACAACTAGTGAGTGGCTATGAAATAAATTAAATATTGGATCCATGGATGGATAAATGAAGATAACTGCATGGTGGATGGGAGGGAAAGTGAATACTTCATATGTAGGGCTAAACCTTTCCTGTATAGACTAGGGACCCAGTGCACAAATTCGTGCACCTTGAAAGGAACTGTGGGCCACGAGGCTGCAGTGGGCCCATCCTACATGCCCCCACCCAACCTCTCCTGCCGGCCCCCAGTCCCCTGTCTGCTGGAAGCTCCACTCCCTCTCCCGCCGCCGCCATCACACCCACGCACTGACGGTGGAGCAATTGGGACCAGCACCAGCAGTGGATGCGAGCAGGTCTGATGCCCGCCATATTTTGAACACTCCCCCTGGTGCCAACAGTAGCTGCGAGCAGGGCCAGCACTGTCAGCAGGTGAGTGGTGGCTGCCAGCCCTGATTGCCCCTCAGGAGCAGGGGGAGGTGGAGAAGCCCTCAGGGATGATCAGGGCTGGCAGCCACTACTCACACCCACTGACAATGTCGAGCAATTGGGATGGGTGCTGGGCACTGGCAGTGGGTGCAAGCGAGACCAGCACTGGCAACAGGTGTGAGCACCAGGTAGAACTGCTGCACATGGGAGCAAAGCATATTTGGTAACCACAAAAACTTCACCCCAATGACAGCGACCAGTGCCCTGCCTTGGTCTGGCGCCTCCGCTCACCTGCTCCACCATCCCACTGCAGCTGATGCCCTCTATGTTTCGTGCTCTGCCACCTGCTGCCAACACCTACCATGTTTCACATGTGCCCCCTCATGGTCAGCACACATCATAGCAACCGGTTGTTTGGTTGTTCCACCATTTGGTCTATTTGCATATTAACGTTTTATATATTTAGATAAGGGGGTTGCAGTAGAGAATGTCTGAAGTGTACTGTCCTGCAACAGTTTCTATATTCTGATCTAGCTATTTTCTATCCTTTAAGATTTTAGTTTTGTGGAATTCATTTCTACTCTTTAAGCTTCACCAGTACAAAGAAAGCTATAATTAAAATGGTAATGTTTTCTTTAGCTGCTTTTTCTCCTTTCAAAACAGAAAGACCTTTTGTACTTACTGTTTCATGTTTCTGAGAAAGCAAACACTAACAGACTCCGGGATGAATACAGATTATCTCTTCACTGTCCTATTACATCTTATCTGAAAATAAAATCTATTTTATGTTTATCATTTAGTATTGTTGCCATATTCAATGAAATCATGATATGTTTCAGACTGTCATTGCCAGCAATTTTTAACACTCAATCAAAGCTTCGAGGTGGAACAGTGAGAGACAATGAAGCGCCCAGCAGTGTGGATCCCTGGAGCATGTTCTCCCCACAGTGGAGGGCTGGAGGCCAAGAAGCCAAGCCAAACCACGCAAACACATTCCAAGCCTCTGCTGAGGTGGGGCTAAGGTCATGTCCACTCACATTCCACTGGCCAAAACAAATCTCATGGCCAAGTCCTGTCCACAGAGCAGTGTCCTGCTGGGGAAGGGAAGAGTAAGCATTTGTTGGATGATAACACAAGTTATCACAGCGGGTCATTCTAAGTGAATCCTCAGAGGTTAATCCCTGATGGGTAATGATAATAATAAAATGAGTCATCACTTATTGAGTTCCTCCTATGTCCTGGTCACTACTATTTTTTTAATGTATCTTTATTGTTGAAAGTATCACAGGAACCAGAACATGGCAGCAGGAAGGTCTGGAGTGAGGGTGAGTGTGTGTGGGTGTGAGAGTGGGAAGGCGTCTGTATGAGCAGGTGCCGTAGCTGACCAGCAGACCCTGAGTGACAGATGAACAGATTACTCCAACACAGGATTCTGTGAAAGAGAGGGCTAAGGGACTCTTCTACTTCAGTCGTAAAAGCAGTCCTGACTCATCGCCTGACTCATTGGCTTTTTATTATAACAACAACTTGAATTCAAATTAACCTCTAGATACAATCAGCAGGATAAGTATCCTTGGGAAAGTATATGCTTCTACAAGGTCAGGTTTTTAAAGACTAAACATAGAGATTCTAGCAAAACACCAGGCGACTGGACTTGTTTGGAAAAGTCAAGGTAGGGGCTGCCGTCTTTAGCAAGGTCCCCTCAGAGGCCCCGACCTTTCAAAGAATCCTCCTTACAGACTTTTCAACCAAATCCTGTGCTTCCCCACAAGCAGGAGCCTTGGGGGGGGGGGGAGGTGCTCCAGATGGAGGAACTGCTACTGCCCAGTGCTGCTCAGCTGGGCACTTCTCTCCGTGACAGGGGAGAGCGCACCATTATGAGGGAGCTGCAGGGTCCTCCGTGGGAGGAGGCTGTGAGGGGCAATCCTGCCCCAGCACCCCTAGGTCACTGATGGACACTCACAGCCCCACTGCTGAGACCCGAAGTCCCCAGACACACAGACCAGTCATACCGGCCCAGTTAGCCTGAACTGTGCTCCTTGGAAGACCTGCTCGCTGACTTGACCAGCAATGCACAGGGTCTGCCCTGATATGTTGGTGAACAGGACACCTGTTCGGCCCTGCCTCCTCCATAGGAAGTGACAAGCTGCCTCCTCCCATTTGGTTAACAGGGCACCTGACCGGACACCTCCTCAGCAGCAGAGTGCCAGCTAGCCCTAATACTTCAGTGACCACAGTCAGTAACTGGCTGGCCCTGCCTCCCCCACAGGGGAGAGACAAGTATTCCCACCTCATCAGCAGCAAGTACTCAGTCTGCCCCAACAGGGACCTGTTGCCCCAAAGCAGCACTCTTGACTGAGTGCTCCTGGCAACTGGTCCCATTGCCTTGATGTGGTGTGCCCAGCTCTGCCACTATGAACTGATGCCCCCAGATGCGTGGACCTGTCATCATGGCCCACTGTGTCTTACCCAGCAACCCTGGACAAATGGCCCCACTGCCTGACACTGCCCAGGAAATGTGACCTGATGCACCCCAACACATGGATCTTCCAGAGACCGGATGTGCCTAACCCGGTACCAGAATATCAGGTACACTGCTGTGACCCAGTGGCACCAGTCACCTCTGAACACACAGACCAGCCACCATGAATCCACCCATCTCACCTGACTCCTCAGACTACTTGACTGCTAAAATGGGAAGACAAAGAAACAACCCCCAAATGAAAGAAAAGAAGGAATCACCAGAAAAGAAACTAAGCAAAATGGAGGCAATTAATTCATCAGATAAAGAATTCAAAGTAATGGTTATAAGGATGCTCAAACATCTGAGTGAGAATAATAAGTAACTTAATGAGAATTCTAAGAAGCT
>NW_006300367.1:4525469-4528504 GCF_000327345.1 Myotis davidii
CTCCCCTCCTCGTCCTCCTCTGCCTATCCAAATCCTGCCCCTTCTTTAGTTCCCACCTCAAATCCTGTATTATCAGATTTCTGCTTTGAACCACAATGTTCTACCTGTCCTCTAAGTTTACAGTAATTACCTCAAACTGCATTTTATTTTACTTTAAAATAAAACATATATACACAAAATGCATGAACCATAAGTATGTAGCTCAGTTAATTTTCACAAGGTGAATATAACTTGTAACCATTACTTAGGTCAGGAAAGAGAATATTAACAGGTCTTCATAAACTAAACTAATTCGTGGACCTAAAATTAAATGCATGCTGGGGCCATGCTTTGTTAATGTAGTTAAGTAAGAACATACCTTGAAATAAAATATAGTGGGAATCACAGAATTGTATTTTGGGTATGGTTTACGCAAGAAAGATGACAAGGAATTTCAATCCTCATTTTTATACTAAAATCCCTACAGTTTAATGCTAAAACACTGATTAATGTGAATTTCATATTTATAATAAATATGAATTTGTGCAGTTTCTGTTAAAATAAAATTTTAAAGCAGCACTTAAAATGTTTTTCACCACTTTCGATCTAATAAGCAATGATAACGGCCATCAGTGATTGTAGGAATGAGAAAATATGTTAAATTTAAGGAAAACCTAAGAAGTAATATTGGCAAGACCTGGTTCAATGCTAAGGAAAAAGAGAGAGAGGAAACCTGAAAAATGTCCAGATTTCTAGCTTGGACACCTGAATGGCATCAATAAAGATAAACAATAGCTGAAAGGACAAGTCAGTGATGGAGAACAAATGATGTCTGTTGGTACATAGCTTAAGTGTGAGTTGTCTACGGGACATCTATAATAATAAATATGAAGATATACTAATATGCTAATTAGACCAGACTGCCAAAGAGCGAAACAACCTTCTGAAGCCAGGATGCAAGGACATGTGCAGTGGCTGCCTCGGCCCGAACTCCTTGCATGAATTTCATGCATTGGGCCTCTAGTCTCAATATAAGAAGCTAGTAGACCCTTGGCTGTAGGCACTGGGAAGCTTGGGAAGCTGCAAATAAAGAATTTGGAGATTTGGGATGTCAGTTGTACTTGAAATCATAAGTATGCAAAAACCAACCAAGGAGCATGTAAGTTTAAAGAGTAGATTAAGGAAGATATACTGCAACAAAGAAAGAAATGAAGTAAAGTTCATTCTGGTTGTTCTCTGTAGTTATAATCTATTTTAAATGAGAGAACCCTAAACCATGGCTTGTAGGGGAACGACCAATTGCTATGACGTGCACTAACCACCAGGGGGAAGACGGTCAACTCAGGAGCTGCCCCTGGTGGTCAGTTGGTCAGTATGCTTCCACAGAGAGAGTGCCTCTCAGTTGACCAACCACTCCTGGTGACCTACCAGCCCGGCAGCAGACACTCACTTCCTCAGTAGTCCTGCAGGTACAATCTCCAGAGAATGGGCCAGGCAACAACAGACTGGTGCCACCAGCACAATCCCGACAATCCTACCAGCCTCCTGGAAGTCAGCCTCAGGCACTGCATAAAAGTGGCTGCCAGGTGGCTCCCAACAACTGGTAGAAACATCAGTGGGCAGCGAGTGCTGCTACAGTGGTGTGAGAGTCTTCTGATCAGGACTGACTGACCATGAGCCCATGTCAGGTACAGTGGGACCAGGATGAGTGGGAGCAGCAGGCAGGAGCAGCAGGTGGCGTTGGGCTGTGGTTTTAGACTCATCCCCTCAGGCCATACTGAGGAAACCCACCCATGTATGAATTCATGCACCAGTCCTCTAGTCTATATAATAAAAGGCCAATGGCCGTAACAATCAAAACAACCAAATGAATAGTCACCAGTAAGTGCATGGAGCACCTCTCGGTCCCTGCCCCATGACCCACAGGCTCCTATCACAGCAAGGCTGGTGGCTGGTGGGCAGGTAGGGTGGTGGGTGAGCAAGAGAGGCAGGGTCTGATCAGCAGCTGCCACGGAGGCTGCAGATCAGGCCTGGAGATAGGTCTGGAGAGAGAGGTGGGGCCTGATCCACAGCTGCAGTAGAGGCTGCGGAACATGCCCAGAGATAGGCCAGGAGAGAGAGAAAGCTGTCAGCAGGCCATTCTGGATTTCCCAGAAGAGCCAATGGCTGCTTAGGATGTGGAGCTTTTGTTGCTGACTGGCATAGAAACTGACCAATCAGAATCTAATCTGGGTGAACTGCGAAGGCAGAACCTAAGGTGGGGGCTGAGGGGGGGAGAATTCAAAGTAATGGTTATAAGGATGCTCAAACATCTGAGTGAGAATAATAAGTAACTTAATGAGAATTCTAAGAAGCTAACTGAGAAATACAACATGAATAAAAATCACATGGAAATAAAGAATGACACAGCTGTAATAAAGAACAACCTGGAAGGATTCAACAGTACACTAGAAGAAGCTGAGAACTGAATCAGTGAGTTAGAACTCAAGGAGAAAAAAGCACCCAATCAGAACAGCAACTGGGAAAAAATTAAAAAGCAGGAGGAGAGTTGAAGGGAAATTTTGGACAACAGGAAAGGAAACAACATCCACATAACAAGGGTGCCAGAAGGAGAAGAAGCTGAGTAAGAAAGAGAAAACCTGTTTGAAGAAATAATGATAGAAAACTTCCTTGACTTGGTGAAGAAAAAAGTCACACAAATCCAGGAAGAACAGAGAGTCCCAATCAAGATGAACCAAAAAGGACCCCCACCAAGAAACACCATAATTAAAATGGCAAATGTTAAAGACAAAGAATCTTAAAAGCTGCAAGAAAGACACAGAAAGTTACCTACAAAAGAACTCCCATTAGACCAGCCATGGGCAAACTTTGGCCCGCGGGCCGGATTCAGCCCATTTGAAATGAATAAAATTAAATTCCTTTGCTGGCAGTATCTGGTTCTAGTCACTCCTTGGATAACTCTGCTCAATTAAGGCAGTCTGTATTTACATAGTTTCTGCTTTGGTGTCTTTTATTTGTTTATCTGTTGTTTTTGGCATTTCTATGATGGTTTTTGA
>NW_006300367.1:4528563-4530290 GCF_000327345.1 Myotis davidii
AGGGTATGAAGTATACAAAGTAATGAAAACCAAGGTACTGACTCCAAGATTACTCTACCCAGCAAGGCTATCATTCAAAATTGAAGGTGAACTAAAGAGATTTGAAAACACGAAAAGGCTAAAAGAGTTTATTATAACCAAACAAGCACTGCATAAAGGGACTGTTATAAGAAGAAGAAAAAAGGGAGTAACACAGGCATAAAGAATAAGAATGGCAATAAATAAGTACCTATCAAAAATAACCTTAATAAAAATGTATTAAATGCTCCAATCAAAAGATATAGGGTAGCTGAATGGATAAGAATTGGGATTTATTCCAGGGATGCAAGCTGGTATAATATTCACAAATCAATAAATGTGATGCACCACATAAACAAACTGAAAGTAAAAAACCACATGATCAATAGATTCAGAAAAAGCATTTGACAAAATCAGACATACTTTTTTGATAAAAACTCTCAGCAAAGTTGGAATAGAGGGATCATATATCAACATAGTAAAGGCCAACTTACAGCCAACATCATACTCAATGGGCAAAAACTAAAATCATTTCCTCTAAGAACAGAAACAAGTGGTCTGCATTCACCACTCTTATTCAACATAACACTGGAAGTCTTAGCCACAGTGATCAGAAAAGAGGAAAACATAAAAGGCATCCAAATTGGAAAAGAAGTTGTAAAACTGTAAATATTCACAAGTGACATGATATTGTACATAGAAAATGCCAAGGATTCCACCATAAAAACCTACTAGATTTGATAAACGAATATGGCAATGTAGCAGAAAACAAAATCAACACCCAGAAATCGTTGCATTCTTATACACCAATAATGAACTCTCAAGAAGAGAAACTAAAAAGTAATGCCATTGCAAAAAAAAAAAAAAAAGGATATTTAGGAATAAGTTTAACCAAGGAGGTAAAAGACCTTTACTCAGAAAACTACAGAACATTGAAAAAAGAGATAGAAGGGGATATAAACAAGTGGAAGAATATAGCATGTTAATGAATTGGTAAAAATAACATCATTAAAATGTCTATACCAAAAGAGGCAAAAACATGCAATGGAGTAAAGACAGTCTCTTCAATAAACAGTGTTGGAAAAACTGGACAGACACATGCAAAAAGATGAAACTAGACCACCAACTTACACTACACACAAGAACAAACTCAAATGGATAAGATATTCGATTGTAAGTAATGAAACCATAAAAATCTTAGAGGAGAATATAGACAGTAAAATCTCAGACATCGTCAACTGAATTCCAACAGAAACACTTCAGGCCAGAAAGGAGTGGTATGAAGTATACAAAGTAATGAACTCCAAGGGACTGAATCCAAGACTACTCTACCCAAAAAGAATACCATTTAAAATTAAAGGTGACAAAAGAAAAAAACTAAAGGAGTTTATTACCACCAAACCACTGATGCAAAAAATGCTACAGGGACTGTTGTAAGAAGAAGAAATAAAAAGAAAGGGAGTAACACAGGCATAAAGAATAAGAATGGCAATAAATAAGTACCTATCAAAAATAATCTTAATAAAAATGTATTAAATGCTCCAATCAAAAGATATAGGGTAGCTGAATGGATAAGAATTGGGATTTATTCCAGGGATGCAAGCTGGTATAATATTCACAAATCAATAAATGTGATGCACCACATAAACAAACTGAAAGTAAAAAACCACATGATCAATAGATTCAGAAAAAGCATTTGACAAAACAGC
>NW_006300367.1:4530899-4532700 GCF_000327345.1 Myotis davidii
CGGGGGGGGGGCTGAGTGCCGTGTTCAGGCTGGTCACACCCCCTTCAGGGTGGAGAGTTCCTGCCTGGGGTGCCTGGCCAGTCTGCGTGAGGGGCTGATGGCTGTTTGCAGACTGGCCACAGCCCCGAGCCACCCAAGCTCCCAGTGGAGGCTATCTGGAAGCAGTTATCTGGGATTTATTTATCTTCTAAAAAAAGGAGAACAAATAACCCAATGAAATAATGGGCAGAAGACCTGAATAGACATTCCTCTAAAATGGACATAGAGATGGTCAAGAGACATGAAAAAATGCTCACCATCACTTATTATCAGAGAGATACAAATTAAAATGACAATGGGGTAACACCTCACACCTGCCAGAAAGGCTGCCATCAATAAATTAACAAACAACAAGTGCACAGCCAGTCAGGGCAGGTGGGAAGCTTGGCTTCCTCCATCGCCAGGGCAACCAAACCTCCTGCTTGCTCCAGCTCCTTGGCTGCCAGCCGCCATCTTGGTTAGATTAATTTGCATATAGTCGCTCTGATTGGCTGGTGGGCGTGGCTGGTGGGCGTGGTTTGTTAGTGTAGTGGAGGTGTGGTCAATTTGCAAATATGAGTTCTATTTTTAATTTTTTGAGGAAACTCCATTTTTCTACTTCTAGGAATATATCCTGAGAAGTCTTTAACACAAATCAGAAAGAAAATATGCACCCCTATGTTCATAGCAGTGTTATTTACAATAGCTAAGATTTGGAAATAGCCCAAGTGCCCATCAATACATGAATGGATAAAAAAGCTGTGGAAAACTTACACTTTAAAATACTATTCAGCTTTAAAAAAGGTCCATCCTTTGGGACAGCATGGATGGACCTGGAAAATATTATGCTAAGTGAAATAAGCTAATCTGAGAAAGACAAATATCACATGATCTCACTTACTTGTGGAATCTAATGAGAGGTGTCTATTATAGTCCTTTGCCCATTTTTTATTGGATTGCTACTCTTCCTTTTGTTGAGATGTATGAGTTCCCTGGAAATTTTGGAGATTAGGCCCTTATCGGTAGAATGAATTCACTAACAAAATAAGACAGAAGCATGGAGGCATGGAACAGATTAAGATACCTTGATGTGGGGTTGGGGTGATGAGAAGAGATAAACCAAAGATCTTATATACTTATAGGCATAGCCCATGGACATGGGCAATAGGGAAGTGAAGACATGGGGTGATGGGTAGGGGCTGGAAAGATGGAGGTAAAGGGGGGGAGGGGAAGAGAGATATCTGTAATACTAATATATATACATATATACATATACATACAGCTGTATTGGTAAAGATATCATTACAACATATGGCAGATATTTTGCTGCCTACGGATTTTCCTAAGGTTTTTATGGTTTCCCATGTTACAAGTCCTTTACCAATTTTGAGTTTATTTCTGTGCATGGTGTAGGTTGGTGGTCTAATTTCATTTTATTTTTGCATGTACCTGCCTAATTTTTCTCAATACCATTTATTGAAGAGTCTGTCTTGACTCCATTTTATGCTCCTACCTCCTTTGTCAAATATTAATTGAGCAGAATGGCTTGTTTTGATTTCTGGGTTCTCTGTTCTGTTCCAATGGTCTATATGTCTGTTCTTGTGCTAGTACCAGGCAGTCTTGAGAACAATGGCTTTGCAATATAGCTTGATATCTGGTATTCTGATCCTTCAACTTTGTTCTTCTTTCTCAGGATTGCTGTGGCTATTCGGGGTCTTTTTTATTCCAGATGAATTTTTGGAGAGTTTGTTCTAGATCTTTGAAATATGCTGCTGGTATTTTA
>NW_006300367.1:4533177-4550674 GCF_000327345.1 Myotis davidii
GCTGAAAAAGGCTTCCCCCCTCCATTTAAGCAATCTTATACTATATAATCTATCAATACTAATAAAAGGGTAATATGCTAATTAGACCAGGTCAACTGGCCATCTTCCAGATGTCCAACTTCCTTCCAGACAAAGCCATGGTGGTGAGGGCCAAAGCAGAGCAAATTAGGGGCAAGATCAGGTTGGCAGGGGAGAGCAGTTAGGTGCACGATCAGGCTGGCAGGGAGTTAAGGGTGAGATCAGGCTGGCAGGGGGTTAGGGGCAATCAGGACAGCAGGGAAGGGCAGTTGGGGGCACAACCAGACAGGCAGGGGAGGGTCGTTGGGGGCAACTAGGCCAGCAGGGGAGACTATTGGGGGAGATCAGGCCAGCAGGGGAGGGAAGTTGGGGGCATTAGGCAGGCAGACAGGTGAGTAGTTAGAAGCCAGTGGGCCTAGATTGTGAGAGGGATGTCAGACTGCCAGTTTAGGCCCGATCCCATAGGGGTCCCAGATTAGAGAGAATGCAGGCCGGGCTGAGGGACACCCCTCCCCCCCTGCACGAATTTCATGCACCAGGCCTCTAGTCTATACATATAAAAGCCTATACAACCAAATGACCAAATGACTAAACTATCAGTTGACCAGTTGCTATGACCGTACTAACCACCAGGGAACAGATGCTCAATGCACAGGATTGGGCTCCCTCCTGTCTGGATGGGACCTGCAGGGATCAGGCTGAAACCAGCTATCCAACATCCCCCAAGGGGTCTCAGATTGTGAGAGGGTGCAGGCCAGGCCAAGGGACCCCACTGGTGCATGAATCTGTGCACCGGGCCTCTAGTCATTAAAAATTTTACTTTTTAATAAAAATCACAAGATCATATCAATTGATGCAGAAAAGGCATTTGACTGAATCCAATACCCTTTTTTGTTAATCCTTAATCCTCACCAGAGGATATTTTTCCATTTATTTTATTTATTTATTTATTTATTTATTTATTTTAAGGAGAGAGTGGAAAGAATAGGGTGAGACAGAGAGAGAAACATTGCTGTGAAAGAGCATATTGATTAGTGGCCTCCTGCATGCTCCCTGACAAGGTCTGAAGATTGAGCCCACAACTTAGGTATGTGCCCTTGACCTGAATCAAACCCAGGGCCCTTCAGTTTATCCACTGAGCCAAATCAGCTAGGTCCCAACACCATTTTTTGATAAAATTCTCAGCTAAGTGGGATTAGAGGAATCATACCTCATCATAATAAAAAGCCTTATATGACAAAACTACAGCTAACATCATACTCAAAGGATAAAAATTAAAACCATTTCCCCT
Source organism: Myotis davidii (assembly GCF_000327345.1). Classification (NCBI taxonomy): domain Eukaryota; kingdom Metazoa; phylum Chordata; class Mammalia; order Chiroptera; family Vespertilionidae; genus Myotis; species Myotis davidii. Next base: position 4,534,487 of record NW_006300367.1, read on the forward strand.
AAGAACCAGAACAAGATGGTGATGCCTACTTTCACCACTCCTGTTTGACATAGTACTGGAAGGCTAGCCATAGTGATAACTACTATGATATTATTGCTGTCAATGCCTCCCTTGATATCTTCCAGAAGTTTTTTTATTTGGATGCTACTCCATTTGGGTACATATATGTTTACCAGAGTTATATCCTTTCTAAAGATTCCATTAAAAAAAACCACTAGATTTAATAAATGAATTCAGCAGTATAGCAGGATATAAAATTAACACCCAGAAATCTATGGCATTTTTACACGTAAGTATTGCTGCTCCAACTTTTTTTTCCATTTCTATTTACCTTAAAAATATTTTTCCATCCCTTCACTTTCAATCTGTGTGAGTCCCTTGTTCTAAGGTGGGTCTCTTATAGGTGACATATATATAACTCATCTTTTCTTATCCATTTAGCCACTCAGTGTCTTTTGATTGAAGGATTTAGTCCATTTACATGTAAGGTTATTATTGATAGGTACTTGTTTGTAGCCATTTTTAATTCTTTATGGCTGTGTTCCTTCTCCCTTTTTTTATTTCTTCTTTTTACAACAGTCCCTTTAGAATTTCTTGCATTGCTGGTTTGGTAGTGATAACCTCCCTTAGCCTTTTTTTGTCTGAAAAGCTCCTGATTTTCCCTTCAATTCTGTATGATAGCCTTGCTGGAGAGTGTATTCTTGGATTCATTTCCTTGCTTTGCATCACTTTGTATACTTCATTCCATTCTCTTCTGGCCTGATGTGTTTCTATTGAGAAATCATTTGATAATCTAATGGGAGGTAACTCTCTGTCTTTATCTTGTAGCCTTTAAGATTCTGTCTTTGTCATTAATGTTTGCCATTGTAATTATGATGATATTGGTGTGGGTCTTTTTTGGTTAATCTTGTTTGGGGCTCTCTGTGCTTGTATGACTTTTTCTTCCCCAAATCAGGGACGTTTTCTGTTATTATCAGAAATAATAATACCCATTCTCTGGGCAACCTTTTGGGGTTTGAGAGATGGAAGATTCTTTCAGGGCAATGGTCCAGAAATTGTTAGCCCAGAGAATGGGTTTGCCTTGAGTCTCATGCCTTTATCATCTTTGCTCTAAGTTGTATCCCCTTATCCCATGGATCTGGTCCCTCAGTTGTCAGCTTCAGATGCTCAGGGCGTTGGGGGTGCATGCATAGTTCCTCTGGTGTGCGACTTCCTATGAGGACCCAGAGCCCTCTGGCATGCAATTTGCTGTGCGCCCCAAGTACCTGTGGCAGGGTAGCACCCTAGGTCCCTCTGGCAGTGCACTTGCAGCACAGTCTTGTGGCCCCTGGCTAGGCACACCAACTTGTTCCAGGTCACCCATGTATGACTGTCTCAAGGGTTGGGGAGAAGCAAATGCAAGCTGCTTGGGGTTGCATAGTGAGAGCTCCCCTGTGGCCTGTGAGTGGTGTGCACTGGGTTACTCCAGGTTGCCACAGCAGCAAGACCCTGGGCTCAGGTTGGAGTGGGTTCTGAGTCACACAGTCCTCACTTTCTTGTAGCCCAAAGTGAGACGTGCACTGGGTTGTTCCAGTTTGCCCCTCCTCAGAGTGGAGCAGGGGCAGGTTGCCCTGGGTATCTCAGTCCAAGCTCTCCTGTAGCCCAGAGTGAGGTGAATATTGGGTTGCATTGGGTGGCCTTAGCAGGACTACCCCAGGGCCCAGCATGAAGCAGGCACGGGTTGCTCTGGGTCACACAGTCAGAACTTCCTTGTGGCCCTGAGTGAGGCATGCACTGGGTAGCTCTGGGTCGCCCCTCCTGGGATGGAGTAAAGTGGGCATGGGTTGCTCCGGGTCACTCCAATAGGGTTATCCAGGTGGCCAGGATAGAGCCGACAGCAGTTGCTCTGGGTTGCACAGTCTGCTATCCCAGAGTGGGGCATGCTCTGGATTGCTCTGGATCACCTCAGCAGAAGATCCCAGGGTTCAGGGTGGAGTGGGTGCTGGGTGGCTCTGGGTCATGTTAACAGCACTGTTTTGGGTTCCAGGATGGGGGGTCCCCCTGGCTTGTACTCACTGTGGGAGTCTTGGAGCTGAATTCTAGGATGCTTGGTCCCAGCAGGCTGGTGAGGAGGCCTATACAGGAGCTCACTCTGGTGGCGCACACACTCCCTGCAGACATCTGGGAGCCTGCCACTCACTGCCAGGGCATGGTGGTGGTTCCACACGTGTTATGGCTAGCAAGTGGCATTCTCTAGGTGTCCTCTGCCCTTCTTATTGAAAGCTGTCTCCTCAGCTGTGTCTAATTTGTCAATTCAGGGTGGATGTTCTCCAATTTAGTTGCTTTTCTGGCCTTGTCTTAGGAGGAGGTGAACGACACTGCTGCCTATTCAGCCACCATTTTCCCTCCCTTGCCATTCTTATTCTTTATGCATATGTTATTTTTTTAATTCTTTATTGTTTAAAGTATTAAAAGTATTTTCCCCCATTGATCTCTCCCCAACTGTTCCCACCCTCCTCTCCACCTCCCCCACCAGCATATGCCCTCATCCTCCTACTGCCTGTGTCCATGTGTTATTCTTATATGCATTCATACAAGTCCTTTGGTTGATCTCTCTTACCCCCTCCCCTGTGTCCTTCTCTTTCTCTCTATTTCTTCCTCTTACAACAGTCCCTTTAGGCTTTCTTGCTGTGCAGCTTTGGTGGTAATAAAGTATTTTAGCCAGAGTTTTCTGTTCAGCAAACCTCTTTATTTTTCTTTCAATTTTGAATGATAGCCTTGCTAGATAGAGTAGTCTTCAGTTCAGTCTCTTGGTTTAGTTTTCAGTATTTTGTATATTTCATTCCATTCCCTTCTGGCCTGAAGTGTTTCTATTGAGAAGTCAGTTGACAGTCTAATAGGAGTTCCCTTATAAGTAACTTGCTCTCTCTGTGTCCTTCAGTCTTTAGGGTCACTTCTGTGTCTTTAATGTTTGCCATTTTAAATATTATGTGCCTAGGTGTGGGTCTTCAGGGCTTCTTCTTGATTTGGGGCTCTCTGTGTTTCCTGAACTGAGTGATTTTTTCCTTCACCAAGTTAGAAAATTTTTTCGCCATTATTTCTACAGATTCTCTATTCCTTTCTCAGTTTCTGCTCCTTCTAGTTCCCTTATAATGCAAATAGTTCCCTTATAATGCAAATGTTGTTACCTTTCATATTATCCCAAAGCTCCCTTAGATTCTCCCCCTGCTTTTTTTTTTTTCATTTGCTGCTCTGAAGGGGTGTTTTTTCCTACCTTGTCATCTAATTCGCTCATATGGTCCTCAGCTTATTCTTGTGTGCTGTTGAATTCCAGGGTGTTCTTTATTTCAGCTATGTCATTCCTCATTTCCAATTGATTCTTATTTATTGTTTCAAGCTCTCTTTTCATGTTGGTATTGCTCTCATTAAGTCCCTTATAATTCTCATTAAGTTGCTTGTACTTCTCACTGAATTGTTTGAGCATTCTTATTATCATTACTCTGAATTCTTTATCTGACAAATTGCTTGCCTACATTTCATTTAGTTCCTTTTCTGATAATTTCTCCTTTTATTTCATTTGGGATTGTTCTTTGTCTTTCCATTTTTTGCTGTCCCTTTGTTTTTGCTTATCTGTATTTGATCAAATTGATATGCCCCCCAGACTTCCTGGGCTGGGCTTATATAGAAGGTGTTTTATGGGACCCCGTGATGCAGTCTCTTAGATATCCTTAGCTGGGTGCTCTAGGAAAGCCCATAACTTGACTTATTTGGATTCTCCTGTTGTAGTTATATCTTGAATATCATTGTCCCTCTGTGGATGGAGTCTCCTCTCAGGCTGTCTGACTATGTGCCTCACCCTCGACCACATCATGAGCGCTGTTGTAGAGGTGCTAGCCAAACAGAACGAAGTGCCACACAACAAAACATGAAACAAAAATGCCATAACCATTTTGGCTCAGTGGATAGAGCCTTGGCCTGCTGACTGAAGGGTTCCAGGTTCAATTCTGGTCAAGGGCATGTACCTTTGTTGTGGGCACATCTCCAGTGGAGGCTGTGCAAGAAGCAGCTGATCAACGTTTCTCTGTTATCGATGTTTCTAACTCTCTATCCTTCTCCCTTCCTCTCTGTAAAAAATCAATAAAATATATTTTAAAAAATTGTACTTAAAAAAATATATATATTTTTTTAAAGAAACAAAACAAAAACATACAAAAGACCCCTGGAGCACCAACATAAGTAACTACCAGAGAACAAAGAATTAGAAAAAAGAGAGCAAGAATGATAGTAAAAAGATAGAAAAAAAAAATGTGAGGTGGAAACAATACAAACAAAAGCACAGACAAAAAAGAGGGTAATGGAGTATGTAGAAGTAGATCAGAAATAAAGAAAATAAGAATAAAGAACTTAGGGAATACAGAAAGGAAAATGGTTTACAATAAAGGAGGAAGAAAGAAAAAAACATTTTGAAAAGGAAAATAGAGGAGGATGCAGGAGAGAAAGCAAAGTGTTGCGGGGGGGGCGGTGGATTGAGTATAGAAAAACAGAAAAAAGAGAAAAAAATTGAGGAGGAAAGAGGAAAATCAGATATATGAACAAAACAACGGAGACTAGAATAGTAACAAATCAATAAAGCAGATAGATAAAGAATATTTAAAGGGGGAAAAAGAAATGAAAGAGAAAAAAAAGTTTTAATGGGGAAAGGAAAGGAAAAAGGGAAGAAAAAAGAGAAAGGAAAGGGAAGTGTGCTTCTTTCGGAGTGTTGTGTGCCCCAGGGCTTCTCCCTGTGGGTGCACTCTCCTGGGCCTCCTGAGAGTGACTTCCATGCTGGCCACTGTCAGGCACTGGCCTCCTTTGGCTTTCACAATCTGCTTGAAACCCCCAGGGCAAGACCTGGAGTTTCTATCAGCTCCACCCTGTGGGGAAAGGACCAGCCTGTTTCCCGGGACAGTGGGGGGGACATCCCCTCCCCCAGTCCAGGCCCTGATGCTCCTGAGACTGATCAAACCCTCAGGCTTGGCCTCTGTTTTTGTTTTCTCTGAAAAGCTCAAAATGCAGGGTGTGGCATGCAGGCCTCCTGAGGGGGACGGGCTTTATCACCTAGGAAGCGGGTTTTTTCCTTTTCCTGCCCTGTGGCTACTGGGAGCAGCAAGCTCCTCTCAGGAAAAATGGCCATTTCGGTTTGGGGGTCTGTGACTACACCCTCCTGGCTGCTGCTTTCCAGGTCTCTCTGCAATGCTTCCTGTTATGCCCAGATTTCAGGATCCCCAAAAGACCATCAGGGAGCCGAGTCCAATGCAAAAGCAAAAGACCCTTTATTTGAGCTAGCTCGAGCTCCCTGTCCACCACACTCGCAGATGCAGCGGCAGGAGGCAGAGAGAGAGAGAGAGCTCTGTGGGGAGAGGGTTTTTATAGGGGGGTTGGAGTAAGGGGAGGAGAGAGGACTCTGGGCCCCGCCAATTGGTCAGGCGCAAGTCGGGGTCTTGTTACACAGGATGTGGTTGTGTCTATGGCGCGCACTTCCCTTGATTATCATTGGTGAGTTTAAAGAAATCCTAGGTGTGGCCAGCAGAGGGTTGGGCTTCCAGGAAGAAGCTTCTTGCTGAGCACATGGCTAATGGCTGCTGCCCAAAAATGGAGGATCCGGGGCAAGATGGAGGGTGTAGCCCTCACACTTTCACTTCCCACCCAGTCTCTCCGCAGGCACCAAAAGTCCACATCTCCCTCCCTGCCCCAAAGCCATGGTGAGCAACTGCAAATGAAAACTCCTGTCCTCTGGGTTAAAAACAAAACAAACAAAACAGATGAAAGGAAACTGTGGCTTTCTCTCTGACCAGCTCTGGTCTGCTGGCTCCAGACTCGGCCGTGGCCAGCAGCCCTGCCGCCTTTCACGCTGGATGTTACGTGGGCCGGTGGTCCTGGCTCTGGTGCTCTGGGCTGTGGAGCCCAGCCTGGGTTGTGGGCCTTTATCTTCTGAGGGAACAGACCCTCCCATTGCCCAGTGCTCCCCCTCACTCTCCACCTGCCACCTGCCCCCCTGGAAGCTGGGTCAGCTCCTCCCCTGATCTCGCCTTTCTATGGTCTCCAGGTGTTTTCTGTTCTTCCTGCATAAGTCTCCTCCCCAGCTGGGCCTCAGCTGGTAATTCCAGGTGCATGTTCTCCGATTTAGTCATATTTCCAGCTGGGCCCTAGGAGGATGTGCACAACAGTTCTGCCTGATCAACCACCCATTTTCTCCTCCCAATCACTACTATTTTTAATTTTCACCACAAATCTGTACGGTGAGAGTTGGTATGCCCACATTATATATGAGAAGCTAAAATCAAAGACAGAAAGTATCTAGTCCAATGTCACCAAGTTCAGACCAAAGATAAAGGCAAGGCCTTTCCAGCAGCTCATCTAATTGCCCATGAGCACTTTCTAGTTTTTTAGAGTGCACAGCCACACTGTCATCTCATCGGATTTATTTATTTATGTATTTATTTATTTATGCCAATTAACAGCGCAATGAAATGCTCCTCACAGCAAACAGAGTAAGCAAATTTGAAAGACTAAAAAATACCAAGTGTTTGGAAGGTGTATCAAGAACTCCGCACCCCACTGGTGGCAATGGAACTTGGCACTTTGGAGAACAATTTGGCTTCTTCTAAGTCGAATGCAGCTCTGTTGTAGCCCAGCTAGTCCACTCCTCCTGCGTAGTGTGTGATGTGCATAGATGTTGACCACAATGTAGACATTGACATACAAACAACAAAAACCGAGCAATCTCCACTTGAGAGGACTAAAGAGGAAGGAATGTCACTAGGGAAAACCAGGCTCTTGGAAGAGCAAGAACATGGAAGTAACATTTAACAAAAAGGTCATGGAACACAGAGACATTTGCTGGTAGGACTGTGAGTTTTGGAGCACCTGTGGGAGCTTTTGAACATCAGGGGAATGGGTGATAGTCTTCCAGTAAGGATCTAGGAGCTGGGTGGACTTAGGAGTGGGAAGCTTGAAGAGAAAGGGGTGCCCAAAGGTAGTATTCTGTAAGGTAACCCTGGAGAAGGCAGGGTATCATTTGTACTCAGAGCTTCCGCTGGACTTGCCTGGAGGTAGTGCTCAGAGCCGGCCATGAACAGATCACAGACACTGAGACACTCCCCCTTAAATCACGCTGTGGGCAGAGCTGAGGCTGAGAGCGGAGCTCAGTTATGTGTCCTTGGTACTGCCCGTGCGTACGTTTTTGAAACAAAGTCAGGGATATAAATGAATTGCTGCTAAATTTCACCTTCCTAAGTCAAGCCCATTTTCTTAGCCAGCTATCTTTTTGATATTTAGTTTTTGATTTGCTAACGATATGTCCTGATTTCACCTGGTAAGGGCATCATCAGCAGAGTGTCCAGCTGGGTTAGACCAAAGAAGGCCCCAGCACCAGACAGGTGGACAGAGAAATGGGGTAGCTGCTCCAGGGTCCTGACTAATCTCCCTTCACAATGATAGCACGTTAGCACTGGGCACCACTCCCCACTTCCTTCCCCCTCTTTCTCCAAATGGCAGAGAGTTGCATTATTATATTTGGTTCTTCTCTCAGTTGATTGTCTTTGTAACTCTCAGCATGATCCTTAGGGCAGACAACCTTGATTCCAATGACATCTCAATGCCCTCTGTGCGAAGTGAGAATATCCACATTCTTCCCCTTCCTTCCATCCTCCCTCCCCCGACCCCCTCTGTCAGCCAGGGCTTGCGGACCAGGATTTGTAAATTGTCAATGTCATCAAAACCTGCAGTCAGTGATCCTAGTTGTCATTTGTTTGTTTTCTACAGGCTTATTCGGAACCTGAATACCAGTTAACCATGGTTTTGTGTGGTCAGTGAGGAACCGTTCCCGTTGCAGAGCCCAGTGGTGTGGAAGGGTTGTGTCTCCTGTTCTTGGGGTCTCCATTTCCCAAAGGAAAATGCGCCCCGACTTGTGGTGAAATGAATGATCATACTTCATCAGGGGCTCAAAATCATGCCACATTGGAGTTGGCTTCCTATTCAGACCATGACTTATATGTGTAGTTCTTTGTTTGCTTTATTGGGCGTTTAGTCAACATTTCTTTTTTCCTTGAGGGGTAGCAAAGTATGCATTCTCACCACATTTTCAGGACTATTTAGTTGCTCAATCCTCTTGCCTCCTGCAGCATATATCCCTCCTGACGTTCTCCACCCTCCAGAACTAAGGGAACGCCCTGGACCCTCCCTGCCCACCCTCCCACCACACCCACCGTCCCTGGACCCCTGGCTCCTCTGGCTGAGCATCTGCCTTGTTCTGACGGATTTTTATTCTCCAACAGCTTTCTTCTCTGTAAGAAGTAAACGTTTTTAGTCTTTACATATCCAAAGACATCTTTATTCTTTTTCCTAAGACCATTGATCTTTTAGCCAAGTACAAGATTTGAGGTTCAAAGTCACCCCCACTCCCTGGACCACTCTTGTCTCATAGCATTCCATGCGCGGTGTGAGCTCTGAGGCTGTCTGACTTTATTCTTCTGTGGAAGGCACCCCGCCGCCCGCCTGCCACCACCAGGCTCTGAAAGCCTTTAAAAACCTTCACTTTATCTTTGTTGTTCTGAAATTACATAATGTGTAAACACCGTTTTTAAGGTCCTCCCTTCCAGTCCGTGGTCCTGCGGTCTTCTGCAGCTCTGCTGTTTCCCTCTCCTCTTTGCTCTTCCTCTTCATAAAATTTATACGTAATTTTCTCCCTTCCTTCTTTTCTGTTCCCTCTTTGGGAAATTCATAGCAGTTGGCCTTTCTATATCATCCTTCATTTTTCCCTGTCTTGTTTTGCTCTTTTCTTACAATTTCTTTGGCCTTAATTTTCAACCTTTGGATTGAATTTTCATTTCAGCCACTGTACAGAAATTCTTTCTAATTCTTTTCTTTTTCTTTTTCATAGCACACTACTCTGATTTTATGGTTTTAATATTTTCTCAAGTCTCTGAGCATATTAAAGTTTTGCCTCTTCCTTTGTTTCTCTTAAATTCCCTTCTTAATTGTTAGTTTCTTTTACTAGGTCAGTGTGTCCCTTCTTTCACCCTGGCCCTTTCTTCCACACTCTCTTCTCCTATCTGACTTGGTTGTCATATGCAGTCATCTCTCCACACTCGCTGATGACCTAAAGGATGCTCAGGGGCTTGCTCTTCTGCCATCTGAATCCTCCAGCTCCTGATCAGCTCGTCACCTGGGAAACGCCTGCCAGGGGCCTGTTTTCAGGACAGCATTGTTTCTGCCTCAGGGGGAGCGGAAGGGGGCTTCCTGACAGCCAGATCCCAGCAGGAGGAGGGCTTTACTAAAAGAGGTTCCGCCCAGCACCAGCATCCTTGATTCTCTTGCAGTTTCTTTATCTCCTTAGACGTCTACACATTTTTGTCCCTAGAGGCAACTTCTGTGGCCAGCTTGACATTTTGTACCCAAAGGTGGGGAAGTGGGGATGAGTTCCCCCACCGCAAATGGATCTTCCGCCAGTCTCCTTATATTTATCCCCTTTCAACCCCCGACTTCCACCTGCCGCCTCTGAGCCCAGAGCCCTGTGGCTCTGATGGGCTTAGCCTTTCCACTCTCCACCCTCCATGCTCCCCCGCCACACACACACACACCAAGGCTACCCTGCAGCCAGCCTCCCCCAGGCTTCCTCTAGGCTGGAGCCTCCATCTCTTTATTTCTTCCCCTTAACATGCTCTCCACCCCATCCAGCCTCCAGGAATTCTTGTGTTTTTTCTTTTATTATCTATCCATTTAAAATATAATTGTAATGGCCTGTTGAAAGGAAGAAAGCACAAAATAGGCTACTAGTAAGGCTATTGTCTTGAGTTATACCGTACATTTGAAGGAACCAATACACAAGAACACTAGATGAACACACCCATGATCCTGTGGCCTGTGCATGGCCAGTCCCATCTGTAGGTGGGCACAGTTACACCTGGTTGTGACCGTGGCACACTGTGTGTGTGTGTGTTTGTGTATATGTGTTTGTGTGTGTATGTGTGTGTGTGTGTGTGTGTGTGTGTGTGTGTGTTTCACAGCATAGTTTTATAGTTTTTCTGAGTGCTGGGAAGACTTAGCCTTTATCACCTTAACAAATGAGTGAGCCTCCCTGGGGCACCTGCACCAGCCTTCAGAGCACATCTTGGATGTCCGTGTCATTAACCTCATTTGCACCTGAGAATATGTGGAGGCAAAGCCCCTTAGCAGAGTGGCGAGTGGTGAGCCAGGAATGAGCAGTCGTGTGGCCACATTCCCACCCCTGCTCTCTCCTGGTCAAATTGTTCTGGGGACTAAATGAGATAAAGTATATGGAATTCACAGAAAAGTCTGGCATATGAATTACTATTCCCGCTCCCCCTTCTTGCTCACAGACCTACACACCCTCTTCCTCTCTCCTCATGGAAAGAGGGCAAAGGCCACAGCAAAGCTCTCGGGAGGAAGTGGCCTCCTTCCTGCAGGGGCCTCAGAGTTCAGTTGGTAGCAGCTGAAATGCGAATTTAGTTCAGTTTTCACACCAACAACTTGTAACCAAAGGAGAAGGGCTGTGATCCAAACACACCTGCCTGGAAGATGGCAATCCACTCGCTAATTAGTGAGATTTCCACTTCTCTCCGTTTTGATGGGAACGTCGGGGTGGGGCAGCTCCCTGCCTGCTTCCCTGTGTCTCGGGGCCTCCAGCATGAGCCGCCCAGGCTGAGCGGTGGCACCAGAGACCTGCTCCAGGGCCTCCAGGCTGCACAGGAGGAAAGCGAGGAGAACTGGCAGAGCTTTGGGTTTGGACAACCCTGGCTCATATTTGAGCTGTCACTGAGGAGCATGAGCAGTTCCCTTACCTCTCTGTTCCTCAGTTTCCTTTTTCACAAAATGAAGAAGAGAAAAAAGGAAAACCAAACAAGCAGGAGAAAGCCCACTTCCCTGTGATGGAATGCCCTGACATCGCAACAAGCACCGGGGTGGGCAGTGAGGGCAGGCCTGGATCCTTCTAGGTGCTCAAGGAGTGGTCGCTGTCTGTACACTCCAACCCCTGCTGGGATGCGGACCTCACATGTCTCCTGAGGTTCAGGACCACGTGGGCTGAGCAGCAGGTTGTGTCCTTCTTCCGACTCGCTCCTCTTCTCTGCCTGAGAGTCAAGCCAGCCCTACCCTGGACACTTGTCCTTTCTTGCTTCCTTCGTCTCTTCTACCTTTTCCAGTCTGAAGCTTCCTCGCTTTTCCCGTCTAGTCCACAGCTGGTCGCCTCCAGTGCTGTCAACAACATGGGACGTTTTGCCTATGGTCACCTCAGACTTTCCCAGACCACCTGCCCAGGAGTTCCTCCCAGTCTCTAGGCTGCTCCTCTTTCCCCAGGGAGACAGTGGGTTAGGAGGAGGCTAGAGGCTTAAAGATGTACCCCTGGATGAGGTGCCCCCGGAAGTTAGGGGCCCCGGGGCAGCTCTGGCTCTCACAGCCTCATCAACCTGGCCCTCCTCTGTGCCCGCACACTGACCACCAGCCTTTAGCAACGTGCAGAGAAAAGGGGCCAGGCAGTTTAGTCCTGGCTGCAGCACTAGGCCTGCTGCCTCTCAGCCTCAGCCCTCCTCACTCCCAGCTTCTCCTCAGGAAGACCTGGTGCTGCTGGGGAGGGAGGGGCTCCGGGCCAACGCTGCAGGGCCCGAGCCCCGATCTCTGCACTTGGCTTCCCTGGACCCGCCTCCCTTGCCCCATTGCACCCTCCTCACCCACAGCCTGTGACAGGCTGTTGCTTCTCTCCACACCTCTTAAAATATGCATAGCCACGATTTGGTTTTCTTTTTTAAAATGCATTTTTATTAATTTCAGAGAGGAAGGGAGAGAGAGAGAGAAACATCAATGATAAGAGAAAATCATTCATCGGCTGCCTCCTGCATGCTCCCTACTGTTGATGAAGCCGACAACCCAGGCATGTGCCCTTGACCTCTTGACTGAATCAAACCCAGGACCCTTCACTCCACAGGCTGATGCTCTATTCACTGAACCAAACTGGTTAGGGCCACAATTTGGTTTTCTTAAAAGCTGCTAACTTTCCAATGGATAAGTCAAACTATAACTCTGTACTCATGCACAAGAACAGGAAAAAGGTCCAAGGAAACCAGGTTTGTAATACACATGAAAAGGTGGTGTTGTCTTCTGTGTATAGAGTCAAATCTATATATATAAAAAGCCAGTGTCCATGACGACCATGATGACCAAACGACCACTCACCATGAGTGCATTGAGCATTTCTCGGTTCCTACCCCCGGCCCACGAGCTGGGTGGGGTGGGACTGGGGACTGGCGAGCAGGCTGAATGGCTGACCTCTTGGTCCCTGCCCCCAGCCCGCAGGCTCCAATGGATCAGCAATGGTGAACAGGGAAATCGGGGTGGGTGGTGGGAGGACAGGGCTGTTAGGCTGTTGGAATCACCAGCTCCTCCCCAGCTACTCGGGGGCTCAGGCCTGAGGAAAAGCAGGTGCCAGCGATTTCACCTCCATGCGTGTGCACCGGGCCGGCCACTGATGGAATGCACTGCCCGCTCAGGGCCGCTCACGCCAGGGTGGGTAGGTCGTGGGTGCACCCCACAGCTTCTGTCAGCACCTCAATCCCCAGCGGCAGCAGCAGCGGCAGCGGCAGCACCCCGGAGTGGCTCCAAGCGGGCAGCGTGTTCCATCAGCGGCTGGCCCAGCACACCTGCATGGAGGTAAGGTCACCAGTGCCTGCTTTCCCGCAGGCCAGAGCCTCCAAGCAGCCAGGGATGAGCTGGTAATCCCAACGGCCTGACAGCCCGGTGGCGGAGGCAGCTTTCGGCCTGGGGACTGGCAAACAGGCAGAAGGTGGCCCTGATCGCAGGAGGCTAGGCCCTAGGGACCCTACCCACACGATTGTGTGCACTGGGCCTCTAGTAAATTAATAATAAAAGCGTTAATCATCCCTCTGACTGAGGAAACAGCAAGAACAAAATATTCACCTAAAAGAACTTGCAATTTATAAATGAGCATGACAGTATACTCAACCTTGCTAGTAAAGAAAGTGCAAACAAATAATTTCAAATGTTTGTCATCTACATAAATTATTTTTTATTTAAAATCTAATGCTTAATTCTGACAAGAGGCTCTGAAGTGAGCATTGGTACATCTCATCATTGATTGCTGAGAGTATAAATTGCTGCAGCCACAACCCAGGAATGCATCCAAGTTTGAAACACTCCTAACCTTTGACCCGGTAATTTCATTGTTGGAACACAGGCTAACAAAAAAGTATGAAATGCAGATATTTACGTTCACATGCTTTATTACAGCACAATTTAACTGGCAAAGGAAAGGAAACAGCTAGGTAATTAAAACAAATTAAAGAGCTTCTACACTTCCATGTGGGAAAATGGTTGTGGCATAATGTTTGGTAGCAAAAACCCAGCACTCAAAATCATACGTTCAGGAAAATCTCAGTCGTATAAAGCAAATGTCCCAAACACATACGCCAGCTTGAAATAAACATCCCTTATTGTGCTGGAGATTATGAGCAGTTGTTGGGGTTTGTTTTTCTTCTCTCCACTTAATTTTCTACACAGAGAGCACCTGTTACTTTGATGAAGGGCAAAAGTCTTAGAGAGCCCACCTCCTCCTGGAGAGCTCACAGCCAGAAGACAGAGCCCCTCCCAAGAGGGGCAGCCCTGGGGTGTTGGTTGGGTGGGGGGCTAAGGCAGGAGGGATCCCCTCCCCTGGCAGCTCCTGCCTGCAGTGCTGGGAAAGAGCACACAGTTCCCTGGGCCCCACCACACCTCTCACCCCTGGAAGGCTCAGCAGCTCATCCCCGCCGTCCTGCGCCCCACAGAGCCGCCAGCGCTGTCTCAGCCCTCCCTGCAGCCTCATCGGGTTGTCACTGCTGCCACCCAGTCTCCTCACTTTTAAAAATGGGCCTTGACAGTATCCTCTTTGACGGTCTTCATGGGAATTAAATGAGATAAGAACTGTTTTATTGTTACAAAATAGAGCTGAGTTCTTTCTACTCCATTAATAAATACCCAACACAGAAACACACTAACAATGCATTTCCGATAAATATAAGCTAATTTTTCTAAGAATTACTTACCTTCTTAAAATAGCCTTCATTTTTGTAAAATTAGACACTTCCATGATTAAATCTCCTAAAGTATATCAAACATTTCCCTACTAGTTAAACTATTCACTCAATGGTGTTTACCTTCTTTTCAGAACGGCCTGAGGTCCTTACTGTAACCCAAGGGCGCCCCTGGTGAAGAAGGGGACCCCCAGCATAATACCATGAACCCCATGTGCCAGGGAAGACATTGTGTCATCCCATTAATTAACTCCTGTCTGATGTCCTGCTGCTCACCACAACCTCCCCTTGCAGATGGCTCCAGTCTCACAGCTGAGGAAATGGAGGCTCAGAGAAGGTCAGTAAAATGCTGAAGGTTACCCAGCTCCGAAGCAGTGAAGCTAAACCCAGACGGAGCCCATGGAGCCCCGACGCCTGGGCTCCTGGACTGCCCGGCGCCATCGCACCCCATTCCTGGCTGGGGCCCAGAGGCTTTGGCTGGTAGTGAATGTGACTTGGCTCTTAACCTCTCATCTCTATAGCCTGTCGAGCTTTAGACTGTGGTCAGTTAGTTATTTGGTTTTTGGCGTCCTCTCTCGAAGGAATTCTTGTTATGTTTTGGTGTTTTTAACCTGTCCTAGTCCGAGAAGTTAAATAAGCGAATCTCTTCTGATTGTCTAAAGGTCAATGGGCTGTAAGTGAGCCTCTGAGAAGTCCTCCCATGGTGAGCTGTGACCCATGAGGACTTGCTCTTGGTCACCCTGTGGGTCTTTGACTGCCTTCCAGCTCCCCAGCTGTATTTCTGATCATCGAAGTTGTTTAATTTATGAACTCTGACCCAAGGGATATTATTATCCATCACAGACCTACATGCATGACCAAGCAGATGTGAAACTATTGCAGTCATTGTTGCCGCTTCTTCAAGCGGCTTTCCTACCCACCGCTGTTTAGAGGCACCGTCCCTGTACACCTCTGGACTGGAAGGGTTCTTGTCTCCGTGTCACAGACAAGGAAAGCAGCCGCCTCCATGCACAAACCCAGGGTGCCCACGCCTGGCCAGGGGCGCTGTGCACACAGTTCCCCGGCAGCCCACACGGGCATGGCCAGCATGAGAGTTTCCCAGATTTATCAGCAATTGCGGTGCTTCATTATAGAACTAAGCGACTTAGAACTCGCTCCCACTGTCAGACAGTCCTCACAATGATGCTGGAGCTGCCCCCGCTCCCCTCCCCCGGGGGGCGCTGGGCAGGCACCTGCGGCGCCTCACACCTCCAGGGGCAGCCTGCTGTGCCCAACAGGACGGTCCTCCCACGGACACACACCTCGTGCTGACAGCTGGCACCGTCCCCGGGGCTGCAGAAGGGAAGGGGGGTTCCCAGCAGTGCGGGGAGGACTGCTGGGTAAACCGCATGGAAATCCCCACCCACAGGGAGGCTCAGACGTCAGAACGGAGAAGTACAGGGTGTCTCCTGGGGCTGCGATTTAATACCAGGGTGACATGTGTAAGGCCCCTTCCTTTCTTTGGAGGGGAGCAGAGGGGGGTCGTAGACCCCATTTAACCAACCAGTGTGCCAAAATCCAAGGGGAGTGTTCCGTTGTCTAAGCGGATTTTCCACAAACTTCCACTCTGATTGGAAGCCCAGACGAAAGTGATCCAACTAAAGCCCATGGCCTTTGCCCAGCCATCCTTTTCTGAGAATCCGCCCCAAACGTCAGCCGGTGAATTGGGACAGCGCCCCCAACGGGCCGGCCGGCAAGAACGCTCCCGGCCCCAAACCAGGAGGGGCCGCCCTCGGGGCAGAGCAGCCAAAATTCACCGGCACGTCTGTCCCTACTTGGTCACCGTCCGGACACAGCCCGGCAGGGCCTGGTCACATCTGGGAGAGCTTCCGCCCGCGGGACCTGCAGCCACAGCCCCTGCATCTGCCCGCTGCGAGGACACAGAGCAGTCAGAGCCCCGGCTCGGGCGCGGGAAAGTTGGCGCGGGGAAGAGTTCAGAAGTGGGCGGGAGTGTGTTTAAAAAAAAAAAAAAAGGTGGAAACCCCACCAGCCAAGTCCGCAGAAAAAAAAACTGAAGTCTGCCTATCGGGGCCGGAGCCCCTCCCCGCGGCCCGCGCAGAGGAGCCGACCCAGGGCCGCAGCCTCCGGCTGC
>NW_006300367.1:4550990-4567639 GCF_000327345.1 Myotis davidii
TGCGCCCCGGGCCTGGAGAGGCCTCCGCACCCCCCATCGCGTCTGCTCGGTTTGTTTCTTTGCCTGCCGGTCGGTCGGGAAGTATCCGGCAGAACTTTCCCCTAAAAGCATAAATAAGTGACCTCCTAGGAACGGGCGGAGGTTACGAAGCCCAGAAAGAGTCACGAGCTGCGGCTAGGCCGCCGGGCCGGGACGTGAGGCTCGTTTGGAGAAAACGCGGGGTCAGCCCACCGGTTTGGGACGGGACCGAGAGATGGCAAGGGGAGCTCGCCTCCACCAGGACTTCAGTGGTTTGTCATTTCCCACGGCCTGCTTCTTTTAGAAACCTGCGCGTTCTGTTGCTGACAGGAAACCATACACCCTGCGACTCACGGGGAGGCTGTTCAGAAACATTTCTGGGCCGTCCCACGCCTCCCCTGGGCTGTGCAATAAAAAACGAAACGTGTATTTAGAAAAAGAATGAACGTTTATCCCTCTTACCCCAACCCTGGCCAAGTCATTAGAAACTGTGAAGGAATAAGCATTCTGAGTCTATAATGTAATCATGCCAGGTCATTGATATGGTAACGATGCGGGTATTGGTGACACCCACACCTTTTACGTCTCTAAAACCCCGGTGGTGTGTGGCTAGGTCTGTGTCTGTGTACTGTGGGCCTCTGTGTGCGTGGCTGGCTCAGCTGGGTCAGGGCGCACCCAGAGGGGGTCACAGTGGGAGCCTGGCTGCTGCATTGGCATCATGTGTGCCACCTGGTAGCCAAGCCACCTTCTTAGCCACAGTTTTATCATCTGCAAAATGGGAATATAAAATATTCCGCATTGGGCTGTGAGAATTCAGTGTGTCAGTGGCTCAGCACAGAGATGGAGGCAAACAAAGTGTGAGATGAATGTCGGGCATCTTTGTTCGGTTTGAGACTGCGGGTCTGTTCGTTCATGTGTGTCTTAGAGTGTGTGTGCGTCAAGAAAGACACTGCTGAGCTCAGGGGAGGGGGTAGGATTGAGGGACAGAACCCGGCAATCATCCTGGGCAGGTGCTGAGGAAGTGCAGGCCCGCGGACAGGCCCTGTCTGCAGAGGCCAGGCTGGCCTGCCCAGAGCTCAGCCCGCCCCTCCCCCAGCAGTGCTCCGGAATTCAAGTTTCAGACCTTGACCAATGGCTGCAAACACCGCCCTTCTGGGACGATGGGGATGCAGCTCCTACTTGCTCACCATTCCAGATTTCCCTCAGGACGGGATTTCTGGCAGGCTCTCGCTGTGGGGGAGCCCTGCGGCCCTAGCTCTTGCTGCTAACTCAGGCAGGATGTCTCGGTTTACATCACTGTTCCTCAGAACCTGAGGTTAGAATGGAGAGGACCGCTACCCCCCTCACGCCCCCACCCCTCACCCCCAGGCCATTCCTGCCCTACCCAGCTGGGCTCCCAGCCGCTCAAAGGCCACAGTTATTGCAAATGAGTTATGTGCAGAAATCCGTTGCCTTGCCCTTGGATGAAAGAGGTCAGTGCTCGTAAGGAGATGGCCAGGTTTGGCAGCCTGTGTAGAATGTGCTGCCTCAGTCGGAGCAGAAAGGATCGCATCCAGTGCCAAATGGAATTCCACCTCAGCCGTTGCTCTACCCCTGCAGACACGGGTGGAGTAGGGAGTCACGTGGCAGGGGCACAGCCAGCACCTGGGCCTTTCCAAGGGTGCCATGTCTGGGCAGTTATCTGGGGGCTTCCCGGACCCTGGGAAACGGGTGTGTGAGGAGCGAGCCACCCGGGTTTGCAGTGGGAGCGCATCAGCCCATCTACAATGAGCAGGAAGAGGCCTCTTACCAGGCAAGCGGGGAAGGTTGGCAAATCAAGTCTCTTTGCCTCTTTGGGAGGCAAATGCCATTCTGAGGCCCCAACCAAAATACCTCCTAGAAACTGAGCAAACACCGTGGGCCAGCAAGCACAAGCTAAAAGCTAAACAAACAAACCTGCACAATGAACGAAGAGCGCATGCTGGAGGCGGACACCGGCTGCCCACCTCCGGGCAGCCACTTCATTGCTGTCAGAATCCTCCTAGGAGCACTGCACACGCACCATTATACAATTACTTTTCACTCTACAAAAGGAAACTTATCTATGTGCTCTGCCTCATCTGGGTTTTTTACTTAAGAATAGGTGTTAAAGATTACACCAGTTCCTCCTCAGATGCACATTGGGGTTGTGTACAGTCTTTGACTTTTTTCTAACCAGACACAGTTCTGCCACTCCACTTGTAAGTGAGTTGTACATGCATGTATTTGCATACTTTCAGGATAAATTCCCCCAGAATTTAACTTCTGGGGCAAAGACTGTGTGGCTTTAAAATGTTAATAGATGCTGAAAATTGCCCTCCAAAAGATCACGTGATTACAAACACCACCAGTAGCCAATGAAAGGTGCCCTGACAGGTGAGGCTGGGCAGGGTTTTGTGCCCCTAGAGGACAGTGTATTTCTTTTTCAGGGAAAGCACCTCTTTATGGCCTTGGCCCGTGGCCTGTCAGGTTCCCGCCCCCATGGGAAATGCCCCCACAAGTTAATGACGTGTCCTCCCTCCCATGGGGAGCTGGCGGTAGAGCAGGGGCCCGGGTCCCACACATGCTGTGGAGTCACCAGGGTTGGCCCTGCCTCCAGCCCTCACTGGCTTTGGGGAGGTCCAAAATGCCTCTGAGCCTCGGTTTCCTCGTCTGTACCTGGGAGTAATAACAGCCTCTTCACAGGAGTCACGTGGTGGGCCGGGAATAAAGCTTGGCTCCATGCCCAGGAGCAGCGGTATCTGTGGCTGTTGTTGGCTGACATTATCAGCGCAAGCCCTGCCTGCAGGTGCTGGTAATCTCCAGCTGGCTGCGATGCTGCTGTTTTGTTTTTGATAATGTAACAACGACAACAGCAGCACCTACGTGCCAAGTCCTGTGGCGGACCTGGCCCGGGTCACCCCCATAGCCTGGTCTCACCGGCCCGGCCTTTTCTTACCTGTTTCTCTCGAGGCTCAGGGGGAAGGGTTCCCAAGAACGGAGGCCTCAGCCAGGCTGGGGACACCAGAGCTACAGAGGCCAACCCGAGGGGGGCATGTGGGGACACGTGGGCCTGCTGTCCCTGTCCCTGCTGCCCTCCCCGCTGCGAGCTATGCCTGGGGCATCACTGCTTAGCTTTGCACCCAGGGAGAGTATGTGGCACAGGCACTCAGGGCCTGCCAGGCAGCCATGGCTCTTCATCCAGGCCTGTGGTCCCGCCTCGGCTCACCACTGCCCACCAGGCTCCCTGTTCTGTGGTCAGGCCTGATCCCCACGGGGCCAGCTGCTCTCCACCCTGCCTTGCGCAGCCAGCTCAGGCTCCCCCGGAGCCTCCTTGGCCCTCCTCGTGTCCGGGCCACCTGCCTCCAGAGCTTCATCCTCACAACTGCCTGCTTCAGCCCCACCCGATTCTCTGGGCACCTCCCCCACCCCACCCGCACACACAGGCACCGCCTGCCTGGCCCACAGCTGCTTGTCACTTTAGGCCTGGTAATGCACTCCCACCTCCCTTGCCCTCCCCACAGCAGAAAACTCCCACCAGGGCCCTGGGGACACTTTTCAGCCCCGACAGACCCCTGGGCCTGCCCGCCTCACAGAATTTTGACCTCCCCAGGGTCCCCATGACTCACCTTCCGCCCAGTGGGCCTGGCACAGGCTGGTGCTCAGAGAGTGACGTGGAAGTGAATGGAGTGTTCGTTCCACATGTCAAGGTGCCTTTTAGAAACCGGACACTTGATAGCTCCTAGTCCAGGACTCAGCATATCTAGGGAGTTAATGAAAAATAAATTGAGATGCACAGAAAGTCAAACCAGAACAGATTCTACAACATGCAGATGGGCCCCAGCGGGCCCCGCCTGAGCATTCAGTCACACTCAGCATTCAGTCACAAAGGGCCGCCCCCAGAGGGCCACACTCACTAGGTTAATGCTCTGTTGTCACCATCTTGAAATTCTTAAGTTTGGAGAGGAGTCCCACGTTTTCATTTTGCACCGGGCTCCAGAAATTCTAGCTAGTCTTCCTCGGGTAAACGGATAATAACCGTTTCTGCCTCAGGGTGTGCGCAAGGACTGAAGGGGCCGTCCTAGGTCAAGGCCCCAGCACAGTGCCTGATACACCTTCCTCACTGGACTCACTGCGCCTCAAGGGCTCTGGAATGACTGCTGGCGCCCTCCCACCGCCACTTCCTTGTTCCCAGGCCTTCCCTCTGGCAGCCGTTTGAACCCAGAGAGTAGCACCCAGCCACAGGATGGCACAGGCTGCCCAGGCCCTGAGCCGGGGTCGGGCCTGGGCCCCACAGGGGAGGCGCCCTGCAATGGCTGTGGGGAGCTGCTCCTCCCTGAGCTGTGAGAGCTGCCACCCACCTACTGCCCTCATGTTTCTATCAAAGCAGTGAGTGCAGAGCAGCCCAGAGAGCGCGCGAGGCCCAGGGCTCAGTCTCCTTTACGTGATACCAGGGCCGGGCCCTCCGTGCTCCCCACCTCACCTGAGCACCAGTCCTGTCTAAAGGGGCCTCACTGTCTCATTCTCCAAGGGGAAGAGAAGACGTTTTAGAGACACTGAATGAATGAATGAATGAATGAATGAAAGTTCCAACCCATGTAGACAAAGCCTGATCCACACAGAGAGCCATGTGAGTCCTGGATTCACCTGAATCCCCTCCTGATCAGGGAAGGACTCCGCCACTCAGTGGCCTGTGTGATGAGAGCTCCCTTGGTTCAGCCCAGGGCCTTTCCATCCAGGAGCCCTGTCCCTGCACAGGGGAGCCGCCCCGTCCAGGGGCCCTGTCCCTGCACAGGGGAGCCGCCCCGTCCACCACCCACAGGCGCGCCACCTCCTGTCTCTCCCCCAGTCGTGCTTTCCTTTCCCTTGGGGCTGCCGTTGACGGTTCACAGGGGGACTCTCAGGGCCCTTCATCGTGGGCCCTCTCCCAGCAGAGCTTCCTCTCCCCTCCCAGCTGCTCCTGCCTGAGCAGCTGTGGCGGCCGGGCTGCCTGTGACCGGGTCCTGGACTGCCTGTCATTTGAATCGTCACCCTTTAAGTTCCCATTTTAGTGAATTACTTTTAGTTGTGGCTGGAAACCTGGAGTAGTCCATTTTTAATTTCACAATCTCTGTTCCCCCCTTTTCTACAAATTGTATAAATTATCTGACCCACTCTCCTCTGATGGTGACTCTCTCTATCTCAAAGCTTCATTTCGAGTAAGTTATCTCATTTCACCCTGAGCAGCCCCGCGGGAGGTATTCTTATCTCCATGTTGCACGTGATGGCACTGGAACTGAAGCGGCGGCAGGTGATGTGGTTGCTGGGAGCCAAGGCCGGTGACCCGGGAGCAGCTCACAGAGGCAGGTTCCCAGGGAGGGCGCAGCCCGCTCCACCGCACACTAGGCGCCTTGCTTAGGGGGGGCCCTGTCCCTGCACAGGGGAGCCGCCCCGTCCACCACCCACAGGCGCGCCACCTCCTGTCTCTCCCCCAGTCGTGCTTTCCTTTCCCTTGGGGCTGCCGTTGACGGTTCACAGGGGGACTCTCAGGGCCCTTCATCGTGGGCCCTCTCCCAGCAGAGCTTCCTCTCCCCTCCCAGCTGCTCCTGCCTGAGCAGCTGTGGCGGCCGGGCTGCCTGTGACCGGGTCCTGGACTGCCTGTCATTTGAATCGTCACCCTTTAAGTTCCCATTTTAGTGAATTACTTTTAGTTGTGGCTGGAAACCTGGAGTAGTCCATTTTTAATTTCACAATCTCTGTTCCCCCCTTTTCTACAAATTGTATAAATTATCTGACCCACTCTCCTCTGATGGTGACTCTCTCTATCTCAAAGCTTCATTTCGAGTAAGTTATCTCATTTCACCCTGAGCAGCCCCGCGGGAGGTATTCTTATCTCCATGTTGCACGTGATGGCACTGGAACTGAAGCGGCGGCAGGTGATGTGGTTGCTGGGAGCCAAGGCCGGTGACCCGGGAGCAGCTCACAGAGGCAGGTTCCCAGGGAGGGCGCAGCCCGCTCCACCGCACACTAGGCGCCTTGCTTAGGGCCACACCGGGCGCCTTGCTTAGGCCCTCGCCGGGCGCCTTGCTTAGGCCCATGCCAGGCGCTTGCTTAGGGCCACGCCGGGCGCTTGCTTAGGGCCGATGTTGCTGTTGGAGACCCACAAAAATTTAAACTCAAATAGGAAAAAATGAACTTTTAGGACTAAGCGTTACAGTTTTTATACCAATGCGGCTGTAAAAATCAATTTTTAATAATTGGGGAGAGAAGGGACTGTGAAGGCAAAGCACCCAGGCTGACGAAGGTCACACCTGCGGCCCATCAAGGCCTAAGAGTGGACACCTGCTGGTCCCCAGAATGTCGCTCTCCCACCGGACCCTGCCCTGCTCCCCGGGCTCGGGCTCCGCTGCCGCTGCAGGGCTGCCCCTCCTCCAGCCCTCACGCTCCTTCCCGGGCAGTCCTGCCCAGTGCGGTGTGACCCCCGGGCTGGCCACATGCGGTGGCTGCTCTTGCTCCTGCCTCTCCTGCCCTAGGAAGAGTCACGGAGTCAAAGTAAATGCTCGAGGACACCCAGGACTCACTCTCTCTCTGCCTCTGCCTCTGCCTCTGTCCCTATCTCTACCTCCGTTTCTCCCTCTGTCTTTATCTCTGTCTCTTCCTTTCTCTTACTCTCTTGGCTTTTTAAGGTAGGAAATTGGGCTGCTCATCAATTAAAAGTTTAAAAACAAGCTTTCTTTGCCCGGTGTCATTACTGGGGAAGCTGCTCATGTCCCTGTAGAAAGATGCACAAGAGACAGGGGGAAGGATGAAGGAAGGTTCTCTCCAGAGCAGGGTGATTCCAGGTACCCAGGGGACCCCCAGATGAGGGCATGGAGACCATTCAGAGGGAGGCCTGGGCAGAGAGAGCGCTTGGACCTTCGTGGAAAGAGGCCCCACAGAGGGCGCCCAGGGAGCTGGGCAGAGCCTGCTGGAGCTACACCGGTCGCTCTGGATTGGGGGCAGGGGCCGCGGTGTGGTCTTAGCCCAGGGGCCAAGGGCAGGCCGGTGAGTAGCGTTGGGCTACTCCACACCCTCTGGGATACACAGGCACAGGGATGCGATCCTGTTCATGCCAGTTGGCAATATTGACACTGACGTTCAACGAGGTTGTTCCCCCAGGGCCTCCCTGGGCATCCTGGCACTGACCAACCTTGAGCCAGCCATGTCCCTCCACCTCCGGGACACGGCAGCACTGTGATGGAAGGGCTTGCCATGACCCCGTCCCTCTGCCCAGCTCCCTGCAGCCCTGAGGTCACTCTCCTGGCCTCAGAAGAAACAACCTTCCTTTGTTCACCCGCCTCTGCCACTTGTGCTGGCTCTGCCCTCTGCCAGCCCCCACCTGTTGGCCTAGCAGCTGCTATTGAAATACTCAGAGAGGCACCGGGGGCCGCTGTGCCTGTGGGTCCTGCCAGCTGAGGCCACCCCCACGCAGGTCCTCTCCACTGGGCAGGTGGTGGGTAGCTGCCCCAGGGTCACCACAGGGGCACCGGGAGAGAATAATGCCCCACATTCTGGGACCGCCTCCACAGAGCCACCCGGGCTGGAAGCTCTGTTGGAGAGCTCTCCCAGGCGGGGGCTGGGACTGCAGGCGCGTTACACTTCACTGGTACTTTCAAGTCGGTTTCTTGCCTTCATTCAAGAGCCACCCCCCTCTGACAGGAACATACGGTGAAGCTCAGAAAAGCAACTTGACATGTGAGACGCACACAGGCAGGCGTAGGAGGTGGGCAAGACTGGGACGAGGTCTCTGGTAACCTTGGGTGCACTGTTGGTGCCACAGAAACTTGGTCATCAGGCTTTTAGTAGGGCTCAGGAGGGAGTGATGCTGAGGATGGTGGGACTTCATGTCACCAAAGAGAAGAAAGTGTGACATTAACCCTATGTTACCCGTACCTCTCTGCCCTACACGCACCCACACACGTGCACAGGCACTCACACATACAGACACATATACAGGCATGGACACATACACACGTACACACATGCACACAGGCACTCACACATCCACACGTGCACACGTATATAGGCATGGGCACATACAGGCACTCACACATACACACGTGCACATGCATACAGGCATGGGCACATACAGGCACACATGCACACATGTGCGCACGCATACAGACATGGACACAGACGTGCACACAGGCATGCGCACACATGCACACACATGGGGACACACACCCATACGCCCCTTACCACTTCCTTGCATTTCTCAGTGACAGACTGTGAGCCGAGATTCAAGGCAGAGCAGTGCTCTCTTGGAGTCTAGTTTGGTCTGGAGCACAGCAGGCAGGTGTATGGGGCCTACTGACCCCCCTCTACCCCCACCCCCAGAGGTAACGGAAGCAATGGAGGAGCTGCTGCCTACAGCGTCATTGGCCTTAGGTATGCTTTTCAACTTTTCTCTCACCATCATTTCCCAGGCACCAGCCCACCTCGTCACCTCAGTCTGGGATGTCCGCAGTGTGCCCGGCTGTCGGCGCTGAGTTCTCAAAGCCCCTCTGTCTGGTCTCACCTGAGCCAGACCCCTCAGCCACATGGCAGACAGGGGCACGCTCACAGGTTGGGGGGTTCAGTGAGCTAGTTTGGGTTATTTTAGGTGGGGCCCAGGATTGCCTCTCCCTTGCATTCCCTCCTTGAACCCACCCCCGAGTTTATTCACGAAGACGGCAATCTATTAATGAGGCCGTTAATAAGTCGGCCTTCCCTCTGGCAGGGAGCCTTGCAGCGCACTCAGGTTCCAGGAGTTAAATTCTGGGGCACTTTCCAGATTTGACCCTACACAGCCGTCTTCACTCCCAGCCTATCACATGACAGGGGTCCTTTCATAAGCCCCAAGTTTCCAGTGACCCCTTGGGTAGCAGGTGACACAAGCCAGGAGCCTGCAGCTCTCCGTCCACTTCTGGGGCACGCAGGGCAGAGGGCCGCCTCCGACCCCACATCCAGGCTGGTGCCCTTAGAGTGTAATCCAGTGAGCGCCTCCTGTGAGCAAGGGCTGCATAGGAGACCCGGGGACACAGGCTGTGCCTTCACAGGGTCTCCAGCCTCCTGCGGGTGGGAGCAAAACCAAGAACATTGGAGGCAAAGTGCGGCAAACACCATTCTCAGCCCCTTGGTCCTCCGGGCCAGTGGCCACACCTGGCTGATTCATCCCCTCGGGAATGAAGGGACCTCTAGAAGAACAGCTTCCCTCCTGGGGTCCCCACTCCACAAAAATGGTGTCACAGCTACAGATTTCCACTGCAGTTATTTTAATCAGAAATGACGTTTCTACAAAATAAATTCTTGGATAAAGTCTGAAAATATAGGCAACAAAAGCCCCTCTGACACGGTTGTGTGGGAGTGAGCGGCCTGGTGCCCACAGTCACCTCTGGACACTGAGGGTTTCACGGCACCATGTTTGCAAGCTCCTGCCGGCACCTTCTGGAACAGTTGCCTGAGGCCCCATCGCTCTGTTCTGCTGCCAAGATGGTGCTCTGGGGCTTGGATCTCAAGGACCCTTCGTACTGGACATTCCCATCCTGTGACGCCATCGAGCACTCTCTTTGGGTGAAGTGTGTGCCGTAGCCAGATCACGATGCGCCCCCCAACTGTCAACCTTTACCAGTTAATCCCATGAGAAAAACTCTTACCAAACTTCGAGAACCCTATGGCCCCAGGAAGACAAGCTGAAAAGTTGGAAAGGAAACTGGATGGAAGATTTTATTATGAAACCATCTCCCCACAAATGCTTACTATCCACCATATACCTCCCTGGCCCATCAGTAGAAATGCGGAGTGTTACAGTGTGTCCCCTGTCCTCTGTCCTGGGGATAGGGGAGGAGACCTCGGACCACGGACCCTTGCCCTCGAAGCATCGCTGGGCTCTTGGGCACCGAGGCGCACACATGGCAGGGATCAAAAGCATCCAGTCCTCCTGGTGGGAAATTTCCTGTGGAATGATTTCAGCTTCCAGATTGAAATGCCTGAGTCTTGTGATTATTCACTAAAAGAGCTAAAGAGATATGCCCGTGTTTAAAGAACAGGTTCAGATAATGTAACCCCCAACGATAAACTGAGACCTAATGCTGGCTGACACTGATGGCTCATATGAAGTGTGGTGGGTTTCTCCTCAGCCAGATGGAGTTTTATCTTGTTGAGCTGAGAGTCTGTGCTGAAGAAGCAGACAGTGACCAGGGCTGCTGTGGAGAATGACCTAACCCCAGGGAATGACTAAGTAGGGCAAGTGGCAAGGATGTAAAAATAGGACGAACTGTGGGCATGCACGGGCGCCCGCTCTAGACGGGGCTGGGCTGCCTGTCACAGGTGCCAGGAAATGTGAGCTGGGCCGTCCCTGGCCGCCAGCCATCCCTGTCCCTGTCCCTGTCCCTGTGAGCTGGGTCTGCAGGCCACGCCTCTGCCTCAGGACTCAGGATTCAGTTGTGAATGGCAGGGCTGTGACTTGAGCCCAAGTGGTCCAACCCCTTGGCCATCTCTTAGCCCCTGCCCACCCCCCTTTCACGTGGGCAAGAAATGGGGAGTTCAACGTGGAGCAGTTTCCTTTCACAGGAGGAGTGAGAGAACACTGGCTCCATGGCGTTTTAATTCCTTCCATTCACACCAGGCTTTAGTGATCACCCCGAGGCCATTGCCTATTAAGAATAGTGGAGCTTCTGAAAGACCTTCTAGAACAGTGGTTCTCAACCTTCCTAATATGCAGGATGTATTTTCATTGTTACAAATTGAACATAATTAAAGCATAGTGATTAATCACAAAAACAATAAGGAATTATATATGTGTTTTCCGATGGTCTTAGGCAACCCCTGTGAAAAGGTCATTTGACCCCCAAAGGGTCACGACCCACAGGTTGAGAACCACTGTTCTAGAACATGTTATTTTAAAGCAACTCACTTGTGTGAAAAGGTGTTGGTCACTCACTGAGAAAACAAACGATGCTGAGAAAGTTCAAGCCCATCTTTAAGACATTGCGGTCCAAGGCAGATGAGATCCATGGTCTCCTTCAGAGTCCAGGGCCCTTGAGGCTGCTCCCCGCTCAGGGCGCTCCTGGGCCACTCATTTCCTTACCTCTTCACTGCCTCTCCCCCGCTGTTTCCAGGACGTTCCCTTCTGAGGTCCCACTGCCCTGAGCCATGGTTATCTGAGTTCCTTGGCCTTAGTTCGTGGTGTGTTTACTGAGCCAGCAGCCTCCAGCGGCCTCCGTACTGCTGCAAAACGCTGCCCAGATCCCCTCCAGCCTCCCTGGGCCAGACCCAGTCTGTGGCCACTTGGATTGGCCACTTGGATTGGCCACTTGTCCTCTTCTGGGACTTGACGACCTGGAGCTCGGGATTTCCTGGGCAGTCGCTCTGTGACAGGGCCACACCCATCATGGGGTTGCCTGGAGAAGTCCCAGGGGCTGGGGCCACAGCCCTCACCTGCAGAGATGGCCTAGACCCTGCACAGGCCAGAGACAGACTCACCAGGCCACCTTGCCAGCTGCTGTCAGCTCCAGCACTAACCAGTGAGGGTGGCCTCGGGATGGTGACCACCCACATTGGCCTCTGTGACCCTGGGGTCCTACAGCCTCATGGGGGTTCAGGCTGCAGTGGGCCCAGGTGCAACTGGACTCTAACCCGTAGCAGGTGGGCGCGGACCTGGATAGTGTCCTGTGTTCTAACGTCACATGGGTTGAAGTGCAGGTTTCGGGTATGACAGACCTGTGTTCAAGGTGCACATAGGCCACTCGGTCCCCGAGCTTCTGGCCCTTAATGCAAAGGTAGGTGAAGGCCCAGGCCTCGCTGGGGAAGCACTCAGCAAATGTTAGCCTGAGATGAAAGACACATGGGGGCCTGCAACACAGGCCAAATTCAGCCTACAACCTCCTTTTATAAATAAAGTTTTATTGGACACAGTTGCACCCATTGTTTATGGGTCTATGACCGCTTTCATGTAAGAAAGGAAGAGTTGTCACAAAGAACTATGTCCCACAACGCCTAAACTATTTACTATGTGGCCTTTATGAAAAACATTTGCTGACTCCCTAGCCAGTTTGTTCAGTGGCAGCGGTTCTCAACCTGTGGGTCGCAAACAATGAAAATACATCCTGCATATCAGATATTTACATTACGATTCATAACATAGGAAAATTACAGTTATGAAGTAGCAACGAAAATAATTTTATGGTTGGGGGTCACCACAACATGAGGAACTGTATTAAAGGGTCGTGGCGTTAGGAAGGTTGAGAACCACTGGTTAAAGTGATGGCCCACAGACTGTAAGTCACAGGTTTGATTCTGGTCAAGGGCACATACCTCAGTTGCAGGCTCAATCCCCAATCCTAGGTTGGAGCACGCACAGGAGGCAACCAATCGATGTGTCTCTCTCACATCAATGTTTCTCTCTGCCTCTCCCTCTCCCTTCCACTCTCCCTAAAAATCAATGGAAAAAATACCCTCCGGTGAGGATTAACAACAAAAAAAGTTTGCCAACTTCTGACTTAAGCCAACAGGAGAATTCTCATGGTTCCACTTCTAGGCCTGAGCCCACCTGCCCCATTGCACCTCTTTTGGGGACACCATGGCTTCACCGATGGACAAGAAGCCATGGAAAAGACCCGCAGCCAAGGTCAGGGACCCAGCAGCAGGCAGGGAGGCCCACTTGGGTCCGGCCGGGCACGGGTGATGCACCTTGGCTCCCGTGACTCGATCTTCCCAGGAGCCCAAAGGAGAGGGTCCTCCCTGTAGTCTCTCTCTTGCTCTCCTGTCACTCCCTCTGTAACACAGGCACGTAGGGCCACTGCTGACCAGGAAAGAGCCCTCATCTCAGCAAGCACTCGTGGGACAGGCTCTCCCTGGCCTTCAGCTAGAGAGCCAGCCCGCTCACCGAGCCTTCAAAGAGCCAGGCCTCTCACCAGGGTCCAGGCAAGGGGATATCCCACCCCAGGTGGTACTGTCAGGCCAGAGCACTGCACTAACCACTGGGCCCTCCCCCCTCTTCTCGGGTTTGGAGATGGAGACTCGCAGGGAGCAGTGTGGCCGATTTGACCAGTTACAAAATGTGGGCCCTGAGTTCGACCCTGCATCTGTGCTCTGGCCTCGGCCTCTGCCCTGGCACCAGCAGGCTTGTGGCCCAGGAGTCACGGTCCATGCACACCTATTGAGCACCAACTGCGTGTCAGCCACACAGACACAGACAAAGGGGAGCTCACATTCTGGCGGGATGGGCAGGTGGACACAAGATACGTGGGTATAAAGCGCAGCTGTCAGATGGTGCTAATCAAGTGAGGGAGACAGAGAGGGCCACGGGGTGCGAGGGGTCCCATTTACAGAGCACGGCCACAGAAGTCTCCATTCGGGGAGGTGATGTTTTAGAAAAACCTAAAGAAACACAGGGCTGTCTGAGAGAAGACAGGGGAGGCAGAGAACACAGCAAGTGCCTAGGCCCTGAGCCAGGAAGAGGCCTGGCCGGATCGGGAACAGCCAAGAGGCCGTGTGGCTGGGGGAGAAAGGTGGGAAGTGGAAACTAGGAGGTGAAGTCAGACAGGTGAGGTGGCAGAGAGCCCGTTCACCTGTTGGAGCTGCTGGGATTCCATCCTCCTCCTGCGTGTGGGTCCTCCACGCCCCTGTTCATGACCTCTAGAGGCTCTGACCCTGAGAGAGGAGCCCTCAGCATCTCAGCCAATCTCTAGCAAAGGGGTGCGAGCTGGGTCAGCATGCCTTGTGGTGGGAGCAGAGGGGGGAGGAAGAGATGGTGGAGGACTCCTGAGGAGCACCTGAGCGATGCCTTAGTTGTGGGTATGGACACACAGACACACACAGACACACACACACACACACACAGACACACACACAGACACACAGACACACACAGACACACACACACAGACACACACACAGACCGACACACCCACACAGACACACACCCACAGAGACACACAGACACACACACACAGAGACACACACAGACACACACACAGACACACAGAGACACACACACAGACACACAGACACAGACACACACACACACACACACGGAGGCGCCCCAATGTCAGCGCCCTTAGAGAGCCAGCCTTCAGTCTCAGCTCAGCTGTGCCCGTCAGGCCCACGTTGGGGTCTCCACATGCTGGGGGTTGGGGGGGCATGGGTGCCCGCCCTGAGCCCTGACTGAGGACAACACTTTGCCTCAGAGGCAGCCGCCCGGCTTGACTGTGTCCGAGTGCAAGGGCGTTGTATTTCTTCCCTCCCCTTCGTTCCGCGGATGGAAATGTTTTCCCGCAGGCCTGCCTCTGATAAGGCCCAGGAGTGACGAGGGCAGAGCTAAACCTCTTATCAGGCAGCTGCAGGGGCCGCGGGCCGCGCTGGCAGGTCGGGTGCTGATAAGGTGGCCCTGCGCCCGGCCACTCACAGCTGATTTCTGAGGCCCGCACCTGGAGCCCAACCCTCAGAACAGGGACCGCGAGGCAGGGAGCTTTCCTGCCTTGGACACCAAGGCAGGCTTCTGGCGGCCACGGGCAGTAGGACTGCAGGAGCCATTGGGGACAACGGTTTGGCAAGGAGGTTGATGGGGCAGCGGTCTCTACAGGGGCCTTCGGGTGGGGAGCAGGCAGGGGAGCTGAGCCTCTGATTGGAAGGAGAGTAAAGAACTGGTCCCCCAACCTCCACCCCGCACGCCATGCACACCCTATTTAAAGGCAGAAATCCTACCTTCAAAAGTTAGCTCCTTCTCCTTTAGGCTTGGGTCACTGTAAACTTCCTACCCTTAGGGTAGGACAGACTGGGTTAGCAGCCTGTTTTTGAGCCTAGTTATCCAATCTGTAAAATGGGCCTCTCTGACCTTAGTTATCTAATCTGTAAAATGGGCTGTTCATCCCAGCTTCACAGAGCTGTGCCCAGTGCACCCCAGAAACCATAGGTGGAGGGCACATCATCGCTGGCCACCAGGACTCCATCACCAGCTCAGCCTCACCCTGGGTGGCAGGGCAGGGCTGGGCCGCAGTGGGCAGCAGCGGGCCCTTGGGTTCAGGTGTCCTCACTCTGTCCTCACTCTGTCCTGGGCAGGGGATGCTGTCTCCGAGCCTGAATCTTCTCCTGCCTAAAGAGGGGTGGAAGTGCCTGCTGCAGGGCTGCCTGGGATTTCAGCTGATGAGAGGCACCACAGACCGTGCTGTCCCACGGGGGCAGGTTTTGTGAGAAGCATCATCAGTGTGATAAGGTGCAGGGAAGCCCCAGCGTGGAGCAGACCCATGAAAAGCAGCCAGCATGAGCCCAGCGACACCTGGCTGCCCTCTGCCCAGGCTCTTGTGCACACAGCTGCGTACAGAGGCCACGGGCCTCCAGACACAACCTTCCCACAGGGCATCTTTCCTGGAAGGTGCTGCCACCCAGAGGTGACCGACCACAGGATGGTGCCGGGGAGGGCCCAGAACGTGAGGGAAAAGCTGGCAGCATGCCAGGGCAGCATCTCCTACTCAAACCCCCAACAGCATCATGCAGGAGGTCTGCCCTGAGATGGAGACTGATCTCCAGGCCTGGGGTTGCAACTGAAATATCGAAAAATGTGACTCTCCCAGGCACCAAGGCTGGCAAATGCGGAAGCCAGAGAAAGGGCCGACTGAGGGCGGGCAAGAGACCAGCCAGGGGGCTACTCAGGTGAGCTGGTACCTGGGGAAGGCAGAAGGGGCTTCTCACATCCCTTCCCTGAAATCAGTAAGCGCGTCACTGAGTCATTAGAGTCACGGGAGTAGCGCATGTAACACACTCTGCAGTGTGGGAGGTAAGCACTGGAGGTGGTTTTGACCACCTAGCACCTAGTAGGGACTCAGGTGCATTGGTCTAGCGATGACTGCAGGTGTCTGGATGACTTTTCTGCTGCATTTTATTGAACTGAGGGAGCTTGCACTCAGTAAGCTTTTGATGACTACCTACTATGTGCCGGCCACACTGCAAAATGCTGGGACATCGGGAGGAAGACGCCCCTGCCTTTCCCGCAATGACAGGAGTCCGCTCTGACATGTTTGATGAGTCTGTCCCAGTGACAGGAGGTCATTCCCCCTGGAAGGGCAGAACAAACACCCCCTGTGGGTAGAGCTGGGCCCGTGTGGGTTGATGTGTGTGCATCCACCAGACAGGCCAGGAGTGGGCATTTCTGGCCAAGGGAACAGCATGAGCCAGCACCAGGAAATGTGAAATAGAGGGAGTCCATGTGACCTACATGGGTGTGACCCACAGCGGGCTCCTGTGGGGCAGGGGGATGGGAACTTGTGAGATGACAATGTGGGACTCAGGCTGGCTGTGCCTGTGGCTCTGGCTCACGACCGGAAGTGCTGTCCTCTGGGTGTGTCCCTACCGGGAAACTCTCAGTCTATCTGGTGAGTTGACGGAAGGACTGAACAGTCTGTGGAGTTGGCATGTAATTTTTAGGACATATTTATACTTAAAAAAAAGTGTTGTTTATCTCAAACTCAGGTATAACTGGGTTCCTGCACTTTATCTGGTAGCACTAGGAAGAGGGCCCTG
Organism: Myotis davidii; assembly: GCF_000327345.1. Taxonomy (NCBI): domain Eukaryota; kingdom Metazoa; phylum Chordata; class Mammalia; order Chiroptera; family Vespertilionidae; genus Myotis; species Myotis davidii. The sequence goes on from NW_006300367.1 coordinate 4,567,521, forward strand.
GGCATGGATGTTTTCTAAAGGGTCCCAGGTGATGCAAATATATAGCCGGAGCTGAGAGCCATGAGCAAGAGGCTCCTGCTGCTGTAGCCAGCCCACCTCCCTGAGTCCCAGGCCAGTCC
>NW_006300367.1:4569027-4570239 GCF_000327345.1 Myotis davidii
TCCTGGCTCTGTTGTCTGATGCAAGATGAGATGAATCTGTGATTTCCTGACGCTCCGTCCCTGTCCTGACACCCAGAGAACAGAGCAGGCTAACAGCACAGGGGGTGCTCAGGAAGCCATGAGCAAGCACTGCCCGCTCCCCAAGTCCCAGGAACGGGCCTCAGGCCTCTCCCCACCAGAGGCCCTGTGTGAGGAAGGGGGGTGGTGACGGAGGTGTGTGCAGTGTGTGTGCGTGGTGTGTGCCATGTGGTGTGTGGTGTGTGGTGTGTGGTATGTGTGGGTGTGGTATTTGGTGTGTGGTGACGGTAGTGTGTGCAGTGTATGTGTAAGTGTGTGCCGTGTATGTGTATGGTGTGTGGCGTGTGGCATGTGGTGTGTGGTGTGTGGTGTGTGGTGTGTGGTATGTATGGGTGTGGTATTTGGTGTGTGGTGACGGTGGTGTGTGCAGTGTATGTGTGTGGGGTGTGGGGTGTGGTATGTGGTGTGTGTAGTGACGGTGGTGTGTGCAGTGTATGTGTGTGGTGTGTGGTATGTGGTGTGTGTAGTGACGGTGGTGTGTGCAGTGTATGTGTGTGGTGTGTGTGGTGTAGGGTGTGGTGTATGGTATATGGTGTGTGGTGTGGGGTGTGTGTGGGGCGCCAGGACTCGCACTGTCTCTGTGTCACAGCCCAGGCTCCCTGAGCCGCACGGCAGGATGCCCCTGGAGCGTGTTAAGGTGATTTCCATAAAGAGCAGCTGGTTGATGTGCATTTGCCCTTCTTGTCACCACCACCCCCCCAAGCAACATACCCCCAATATTTAAATCAAAATGTCCCCTGTCTTTGCTAGCCCCCTTTTCAAACAGACTCCAACAGCCAAACCAAGTCATAGCCGCACCTCAGTGTCCGCACTCACGTGTGCGTGTGAACTCCTGCTGCGCTGTCTCTGTGCATCCTCCCGTGTCATCCTCACAGCCGCCCTGCGGTGGCCCCTCGGGTCCCCTGCACAGGTAGGAACAGTGAGGCTCAGCACCCCCGCCCATCCCTGTGGCCCCTCTCTGGCTCCCTGCTCCGGTGGCTCTCCTTCCTGCCAGGACCCTTCCCCATAGTTCCTAAACTGGAGGTGCCATTGTCTCTGGGTCACGGCCTCCCCTGGGCACGCCCTGCTGCTGTGTCTTTAGGATGCGACACTCAGTGCCTCCCTGGGCTCCCCGGCGGCTCCACACCCTCCTCC
>NW_006300367.1:4578230-4585729 GCF_000327345.1 Myotis davidii
TGTAAGTTAATTTCTTTTAGCGTCTACCTTGTGAACAGAGTTCCAAGGGAATTACATGCATCTGCTGCCTAAATTGCTTTGCTTTATTAAAAATGTGTGGATTTTAAAATAACAATTTAAATTCTAGCAGCTTATAATTTATTTCACTTGTTCCAGTTGACATTTAATTTTACTTTGATTTTGCTGTGGATGATGGAAGTGAAATGTTTGAGTTACCACTGTGTGTTCCACTGCTGTTTATTTCTTTAATTTATAGTTTTCTCGTGTACTAAAGAATAGAGCCTGGCCCACCTTTAAACAAGCCAAATCTAAAATATCCCCACTGCACAGCAGTGATTTCTGCCCGACCAACTGCCATGTCAACGTGATGGAAGTTTCTTATCCCAAAACATCGACCTCCCTGGGGAGCGCATTTGGTGTTCAGTTGGATAGTAGGAAGCATAATGCTCAGGATAAAGAAAACAAATCTGAACAAGGTATGTTAGCTTTTGAAACGTGGCCAAATCATATAAAAGTAATTTAGGCCGTCATAATTGTCCCCACATCCCTGGCCTTGGACAGACCCCTGGTGTGTAAGCAAGTCTGCACTTTGGTAAAGAAAGACCCCTCGCTATAATCACTTGGATAATTATGTATAAGCATTTATAGAATGAACATGGAGTATGCAGTTTTATTATTTTATTGTTTTTCCTTTAAGAAGAATGGGGGTCCTTGCCTTTCTTCCACATGATAGCTACAGCTCATTTTGCTGTGAAAACAATCTGAAATGCCCTATAACTCTGAGGAAAATAAAGAAGCATAGTGTAATTCCCACCATCACCGCAGGATGCGGGATCAAACTGTATTCCTTCCCTTTCATGGCAATTCCCCATAAGCTTTAATTCCTGAATTTCATTCAGCAGGCTGGCTGTGCCTGTGGCTCTGGCTCACGACCGGAAGTGCTGTCCTCTGGGTGTGTCCCTACCGGGAAACTCTCAGTCTATCTGGTGAGTTGACGGAAGGACTGAACAGTCTGTGGAGTTGGCATGTAATTTTTAGGACATATTTATACTTAAAAAAAAGTGTTGTTTATCTCAAACTCAGGTATAACTGGGTTCCTGCACTTTATCTGGTAGCACTAGGAAGAGGGCCCTGGGCATGGGTGTTTTCTAAAGGGTCCCAGGTGATGCAAATATATAGCCGGAGCTGAGAGCCATGAGCAAGAGGCTCCTGCTGCTGTAGCCAGCCCACCTCCCTGAGTCCCAGGCCAGGCCCCCCGCTGCAAAAACTTCTGCGTAGATGGAGCATTGCTAGTCTCCAAAACATGACTCCCTTCTCACTCATCCCTTCCACCCATCTCACTGATGTCTCCCACAATGGTTGAAAACCGATTTTTACATAAATTTGAAAATCTGAAACATAGTAAATTTTAGATAATTTGAAAATTACTTTAAATAATGAAAGTGTGGAAGTGATTTAATAACTGAATATATTTAAATACAAAATAATAAATCATTATTCACAACCCTTCTTTCACTCCCATCATACTGATGTCTCTTTCATCAACTTGTAATTATACTCTTGCCAGAACCTCAAATTCTCTAAACCTCAAGACTCCCAGCCTTACCAAGTGTGTGCCTTCCTGGAGCCCCGACCTCACACCATACCTCCCTCTCCATGTCCACTATCCTCAGTTCTGTTGGTCTCTCATTCTTGGTAGCTCTCAAATGTTTTTTTAATCTTGGAAGAAAGAAGCCTTCCTTCCCTTCATCCCTGAATTACTTCAGAATTTCTAAAGAATCCCTTTTTTTTCCCCCTGTAATCTCTCACCTGCTCACTCCCCACAGAAGACCCAGCTTCTCTAACCTGGCCTTTAAAACTCTTCATGGCCCATTATTCACCAAGCAGATAAATAGTACAGTTTATTATTAATGATATTGAATGTGGTAGTGATGGTAGGAGAAGTAATAAGACAAGGAAAAGAAAGAGAGGGAAATAAACTCAATACAGCTACTAGATTTAGTTATTCTTGTTTTTTTCTTTCTAACTAAAACTGATGCTTTTATTTTTCCCAAAATACAATTCAAAATAGTTCTCTGAAAGGTGTAAAATTAAAAGAACACCTGCATTTGTTTTAACATAAAAGCATCCATACTAAAAATAATAAGCTTATTTGAAATCTGTTAGACTATCTGGTTTATCTGGGAGACCTAATCCTGATACTCAAATGAACCCAACCCTACAGCTGGCAAATGTCTATTTGTTTACTCTGTTTTCACTCTGTTGCTTGACCTGCTTAAGAAATAAGACACCCGTCTGACAGAATAGAAAACCGTGTTTGTACTTACCCTCCTGCCCCTAAAATTGTGTGTGAGATTTCAGACCTGCTCTTGAAGTGCTGAGATCACCGATGAGGAAGGTGGGCAAAGCCTCCTGGTATAGTGACCACCGAAACCTCAGGAGTGAGCCAGGTCACCACCCTGCTGGTCCCTAAACACCCACCAGCTGCCCAGCTTCAACCACACCCCGCAAAACTCTAAGGTGAAACAAGTCAGAGTTGTTGGCTTTTTCTGATTAGTCTCCAGGGCATTTGTCGTGTTCCATGAAAGAAACATTTAATTCAGATGGCAGTTGATTTGTATCAAGGGGTTTCAAACTGACAGAGGAAGAGTTATGAATGTCTTCATGGCGCCTTTGCTTTTGAAATATTAATGTGGGGAAGTATCCCTCACAAGACCTGAACTGGGGCTGGGGGCTGGGGCTGGGGAGATGGAGCAGCAGTGTGCCTGGTGACGTTGGGACATCGGTGTCATAGAGAAGCCGCTGTCAGGAAAACAGGGAAGGGTGGGGTCAGGGGTGCTGGGGCAGAGAGTGAAGAGAAATGGCTTGTCCTCCCGCACGCTCAGGGGCAGCACAGGGCCTGGCGCCAGGGTCAGGCCACTTCCTGGCTCTGTTGTCTGATGCAAGATGAGATGAATCTGTGATTTCCTGACGCTCCGTCCCTGTCCTGACACCCAGAGAACAGAGCAGGCTAACAGCACAGGGGGTGCTCAGGAAGCCATGAGCAAGCACTTCCCGCTCCCCAAGTCCCAGGAACGGGCCTCAGGCCTCTCCCCACCAGAGGCCCTGTGTGAGGAAGGGGGGTGGTGACGGAGGTGTGTGCAGTGTGTGTGCGTGGTGTGTGCCATGTGGTGTGTGGTGTGTGGTGTGTGGTATGTGTGGGTGTGGTATTTGGTGTGTGGTGACGGTAGTGTGTGCCGTGTATGTGTATCGTGTGTGGCGTGTGGCATGTGGTGTGTGGTGTGTGGTGTGTGGTGTGTGGTATGTATGGGTGTGGTATTTGGTGTTGGTATATGGTGTGTGATGTGTGGTGTGGTGTGTGGTATGTGTGTGGTGTGTGGTGTGTATGGTATATGGTGTGGTGTGTGTGGTGTATTGTGTGGTATATGGTGTGTGGTGTGTGGTGTGGTGCATGTGTCAGGGCTGTGTGCATGTACATGTGTGCTTTTGTTACTATAAAATGCTTAACCACCCTTTATCCCTGTCTTGCTAGCCCCCTTTTCAAACAGACTCCAACAGCCAAACCAAGTCATAGCCGCACCTCAGTGTCCGCACTCACGTGTGCGTGTGAACTCCTGCTGCGCTGTCTCTGTGCATCCTCCCGTGTCATCCTCACAGCCGCCCGGCGGTGGCCCCTCGGGTCCCCTGCACAGGTAGGAACAGTGAGGCTCAGCACCCCCGCCCATCCCTGTGGCCCCTCTCTGGCTCCCTGCTCCGGTGGCTCTCCTTCCTGCCAGGACCCTTCCCCATAGTTCCTAAACTGGAGGTGCCATTGTCTCTGGGTCACGGCCTCCCCTGGGCACGCCCTGCTGCTGTGTCTTTAGGATGCGACACTCAGTGCCTCCCTGGGCTCCCCGGAGGCTCCACACCCTCCTCCGCTGCCCTCACCACCTCGCTGGCTTCCCAGCAGGACGCAGGGCTCTACAGAGCCTGCCTGTCAAACTCGGGAAGGAAGGAGAAAACACTTTCCGCCTCCTGTTTGCCAACTGATGAGCCTTCTGGAAATCCAATAACAGAGCATGGCTAATTAAATCATCATTATTTACACATGCAGCCTGATCGAGGACAGTTAGTCATGTAATTAGGTACCTAATGGTGCTGAAAATGCAATTATATGATTGTTTAAGTGAATTCCCTCCTCCAGAGAAGTGGTCAGGATTCACCCACATGATCCCGCTGGAGAGCAGGGACCACAGAAGGCATGTCAGTGTGACCCTGGCTACACGGAGGTCGAGTGGTGTGCACTTGAATCACATGTATGAGCACACATGCACACACATGCATAGGCTTGTATGCATGTACACATACAACACACACATGATGTCAGCTTTACCTCTGTGACCTCGGGACTCTAAGTAGACCTGCTATATACGGGGCTTGATGAGTGAGAGCCATTGATATCCCTGGGAGCTCGGTGTACATCTGAGGTGTGACCAGATGGATGACTTGAAAGTCGTGGGGCGGTGATTTATTTAACTTGAGAGATGCAGGTGTCTAGAAAAGAATAATGATAAAAGAGTTAATTGGGACATGCCAGAGGCTTTTATTCCACATCACTAGCTCACTCCCCTAGCATTGTGTCAGGTGTTGAGGCGTAAAACTCAGTCCTTGTCCTCTAGTAGCTCAGAAACTAGTGAGCAAAATGTTTTAATGGTGATTTGAACAAGTTGCTCAGCAACCTGTAGCCGCAGGCGGAATCTAGCTTTGGCCTGTTTTGGTACAACTAGCTAAGAGTGGTTTTTTTTGCATTTTTAAAGGGTTGTATAAAACAAACAGTTAAACAAAGAAGAATATACTAGTACAGCAGAGACCATATGTGGCCTGTAAGGCCTAAATTATTTGTGAAAAATCTTGCTGCTCCAAAAAGAATATTGGAAGAACCTTTGCACAAGTCAGGGAAGGCTTCTTGGAGGAGGTGATGTCACTGGAAATCGATGGCTGATCAGGAGTTTGCAAAGGCCCAGAGTCCCCCCGGGAGCATCCTTCCGGCTGCCCCAACATGAGAAACAACACCAGACCAGCTTAGAGGAGGCCTGAAATGACAACTATGAGAGTGCTGAGGCTCTGGAACTTGGACTAGATCTTTAGCAGTAGGACCAACAGCCCTGCAGCCAGAAGAAGCTGCCCTGCACCGAAACACCAAGGCAGTGGGAAGGGACAGACAACTCACCTGTCAGGCGCCTGGAGGCCTCGATGTCAGTGACTTTAGCCCTGGAATCAGCAGGCTTGTTCTGTGAACTGAATGGGGTGGGAGAGAAGAGCACACAGACAGCTCGCACAGCTCCTAGGCCTCTGACTCCCAGACTCCCAGACACCTGCCTATCGCACCTTCCAGTCACCCCCTGCCCAGGCCTTTCCCAAACAGCGCAACTCAGCCCCAGCCAACCCCGTCTCCCAGCTCCCTAAAACCTCCGCCCACTGGGACCCCAGATCATGTCCCCAGCCCTGGAACACCCTCTGCTGGCAGGGGGAGCCTGGCTCCCTGAGGACATGCTGACTTCCTCTCCCAACTCCAGTGCCACTGGGCACAGAACAGACAGTGGCCACTTCCCAGGCTCTATTCCTCCCTCCTCCTAAAGGAGGCTTCCTTCAGACACTCACTGTGTCCCCCTCCTTCCGTCATCATCTGCTCTGTCTCTCTCGAATCTACCTCCGTCACCATGCTGGGCTGTCAGTACACAGGGGACTTCTCTCAGTTCCGCCCTCCGTGTGGGCCACCAGCGCCTGCAGTCACACACTGGAATGGGGCCTCACCTGTGCCTTCCAGCCTCCATCTCACTCGTCCTCCTCTGTGAGCACTTCCGGCATTTCCAGCCCACACCCTGTGGATTCCACATCTCCACTCCTGCAGTTCCGCACCCTGGGTGCCTCAAGTCCAATGACCTGGCCACTTCCACGGACCCAACCCTACATGTCCTCACTTCCTCCCTCGCATCCCACAGTCCCTCGCCATGGTTCCTCATATGTCCTCAACTCTCAGCAGTGCCTGGGAAATATATTCAAAACCCGCCACTGTTTGGCCGGCTTGGCTCAGTGGTTGAGTGCTGGCCTGGAGGTCACGGTTCCTTTCCCCGTCAGGGCATATGCCTGAGTTGCGGGCCAATCCCCAGTGTCGGGTGTGCAGGAGGCAGCTGATCAATGATTCTCTCTTATCATTGATGTCTGTCTGTCTGTCTCTCTCTCTCTCTCTCTCTCTTCCTCCCCCTCCCCCACCCCTTTCCCCTTTTGAAAAAAAAAAAAAAGCACCACTTCTCATCTCTTCCACTCTCTCCCTGGCTTTACCTGGACACCCCAAGCTGGTCCCCTTCGTCTGCACAGTGGCCAGATGACTGTCACTATGTCAGCCAGCTCCTGCCCCTCCTCTGCTCAGAATCCTCCCGTGGCTGCCGTCTACCCAGAGCAGGGCGGAGCTGGAGCGGTGCACCAGGGCCCCGGGATGGCTCTGCCACCTTCCCTGTGCCTGCCACACTCACTGGCCCTGGCTGCCCCATAAACACCCTGGCCCCCCTCCAGGGCCTTTGCACTCGCGGCTCCCTTTTTCTGAAGCACTCTGCCCCAGACACCACGTTCTTCCCTTCATGGCCACCTCCGGGTCTTGTCACACGCCGCTTCTTCGTGACTGCAACCCCCCCAGTCCCCGTGCTCTGTCTCAGCTCTGTCTACATGCCGCGCAGCTCACTGGTTGCTTCTTTTATAGTCTGTATCCCTTCCCTAGATTTCTCTTCTGCTATCTCCCCAGGGTGTGTGTGTGTGTGTGTGTGTGTGTGTGTGTGTGTGTGAGAGAGAGAGAGAGAGAGAGAGAGAGAGAGAGAGAGAGAGAGAAGTTGAACTCACTTAACCATTTCTCCTCCTCTCCTCATGCCCCAGCTTGGATGAGTAAACGCATCTCTCTCTCCTGTGGACCGTCACTCATACAGCTGACCGTGGCTGGAAACACACCCACTCACACTCGCGTGCACACTCACTGCCGGGCCCACCTCAGTGCCGTGGTCACACACCCAACACGCCATCCAGCAAATCGCCATTTTCTCTGCTCAATGCTTCCCCACGCCCCTCTCTCCAAGCACCTGTATTCCGAGAAGGCATCCTGTCAGCTGATTTCACTGCAGAAGGAGCATTTGAAACAGTAGCAGGAGCAGGACTCCTGTGTTTGCTGTAAAGGGGAGCAGAGCGAGGAGCAGGGCCAGGAGTTGGAGGGAGACGAGGCGAGGGGGGAGGCCTTCCTTTCTTAAACTTGGGAGAACAGCTGTCAGGTCACCTGCCTGAGGGGTGGGGGGTGATGATGATGCAGGAGGGAGGGGCAGCCTTAGTGGTGAGGTCCATGCGCTTAGAGAGGAGAGGGAGCTGCGTGCACAGAGGCCCCGGCACAGGGCAGCGGGACAGTGAGAAGCTGTGCGGCCCCCAGTGCTGTGGGTGCTCAGCTCGGCCCTGACAGCCTGTTCGGGTGTCTTCCCAAATCA
>NW_006300367.1:4585811-4589049 GCF_000327345.1 Myotis davidii
CCCTGCCCCGCCCGTGGCTGTGAGGTCCCTCAAGATGCTGGAGGCCCAGCCAAGCCTCCGCGCCGGGCGTCCCCCCCCCTCCCCAGCTCCAGACCCTGTGTCGGTGGCCGGCTGAGCCTGTGCTTGCATCTCATGGGCCCCCGGCGTGACATGTCCTGCACCGGCAGTGCCCCACCCGTGTCCCCAGCGGACCTCCTCCCCTCCCAGTGAACTGCAGCCCCATCCTTCCTGCTCAGGACAAAACCTTGACGCTTCTCCTTGCGCACTTCATGTCTAATCCCCCGGCAACTCCTACTGGCCCCGCTTTCCAGATCACCCACACCTCAGCGCTCCTCACCTGCAGCCCACAGTCCCTGTCCTGCGCTGGCCTGGCCATGCCACAGTCTCTCCCATCCGCACCCCGACTGTCCTCTGTGCAGCAGCCGGTGGATGCGCCTCAGGCCCACAGCTCGCACTGCTGCAGCCGGACCCCTGGCCTCCAGCCCGAAGAGCATGAAGCGCTGACCCCCGTGCCCTCGCCAGGTCCTCCAGCCGCTGTGCCCTCAAGCCCCTCCTAGCACTTTGCCCCTCGCTGCTGTCGGCCACAGGGTCCTGGTTTGCCTGGAACCCAAGCCTGCCTACCCCCCACCCCCCGACCTCCCGGCTGGCTGACGCCTTCCCAGAAGGCTCCTCTCCGGATTTCTGGGGCTCATTCTCTCCCTTAGCTCAGCCTGCATTCGTCCTTTCATCTGCGGTGACAAAATACTGTGGTCTGGGCAGCTTAAAGGACAGACATTTATTTCTCACAATTTTGGAGGCTGGGAAATCCCACATCAGAGGCCAGCAGCATCGGTGTCTGGGGAGGGCCTCCTGCCAGTGCACGGGAGGAGGGGAGCGGGGGTCTTCTCACAGGTCCTCGCGGGTAGAAGGGCTGGGGGGCTCCAGAGGCGCTTCTAGGCCAGTCCGTTCATGAGCACTCCACTCTCCTGGCCTAACCGCCTGCCGAGGGCCACCCAACTCCATCCCACAGGGGATTAGATTCCCTCCCATCCTCCAGGGAACTGGGGAGGACACAAATGTTCGTTCTGCAGCACAGCCCAGAGCTGCCTCCTCCGAGAGGCCCTCGGCCCTCTGAAGAGCAAGCCTCTCTCCTTCTCCCTTTTTTTTTTTTTAATCTTCACCTGAAGGTATGTTCTTACTCATATTTAGAGAGGGAGGGAGGAAGGGGGAGAGAAAAACATCGACATGAGGGGGAACATCTACTGGTTGCTTCTCGTAAGCATCCCAACCAGGGGCCAAATCCAGGTGCGTGCCTGACCAGGAAAGGAGCCACGCCCTTTTGGTGCCTGGGCGGCACTCCAGTCACTAGCCCTGCTCTGAACATCGCCACAGCCTGGATCAGCACCTGCCTTACCTCATGGGTCCACACTTTTAACTCCCTGTCACTTGCCCCTCCTCTAGAAATGGAAGCCTCTACATAGTCATTGCAAATTGACTGTATCCCACATTTTATTTTATATCCTCAGGAACTGAACAAAGTAAATTAAAGATGGAAGCCCCTGAGGGCAGGGCCACGCACTGTCCACGGTTAGAGCTACAGGCTCTAAAACATGGGACACAGGAGGTCTCTGGTGAACTTTTGTTGAAGGGATGATTCCAGAATGAGCTTTGGAATCAGACAGACCCAATTCCAATCCCACCCACAACCTCTGTGTGACCCGACCTATCTGGGCCTTAGCTTCCTCGACTGTAAAGTGACAGGCAGTTACAACATCCACCTCAATGATTCTTCTGAGAAATTGGAATGATGCATGTAGTTATAAAGTGAGCCCCCAAAAGCTAGCAACTACATCATTATCCACACGAGGAAAGGGGGGTTCAGTGGGAAGAGAGAGCCTCAGGCAGTAAGGGTCAGTGGAGGCCAGAGAGCGGCCCAGACCTCAGGGTATTGTGAGCGGGAGAGCAGCAAAGGCCACTCGACGGCCCAGCAGCTGGAGAGCCTGCTCCTATGGCAGATAGTCTGGGGCAGGTGACTTCTCTCTGGGTAAGCTTCAGGGCAGGCAGATGCCCAGGGTCACCCTAGGGAGAGGCATGACAACACTGACCTCTGTGCTAGGCTGGAGAGGTTGACTCCTCCCACCCTGTGTGGGGAGAGCACTACAGCCCATCTCCAGGCCCAGCGCACTGTCTGGGCCTCCACATCTCCCCGCGAGGCACAGCTGCTCCTTGCAGAAGTGTCTTCCCCCTCACACCGGCCTTGTCTGTACTGGGGCACAGTAGTCATGGACCCGAGGTGCTCAGTCTTACCAGGCGTGCCAGGGCTGTGCCTTAGAGAAGCACCTGCCTCAGCCGGGCAGGTGTGGCCATGGCTGCAGGACATGGAAGGCCATGTGTGTTCATGGATGGATGGATGGATGTGTGTGCACATGTGTGCATGTGTGTGTGTGAACAAGATGGGGAATGAGCCCTAACAGGTTTGGCTCAATGGATAGAGCGTCGGCCTGCGGACTCAAGGGTCCCAGGTTTGATTCCGGTCAAGGGCATGTACCTTGGTTGCAGGCACATACTCAGTAGGGAGTGTGCAGGAGGCAGCTGATCGATGTTTCTCTCTCATCGATGTTTCTCTCTATCCCTCTCCCTTCCTCTCTGTAAGAAATCAATAAAAATATATTTTTTTAAAAGGTGGGGAATGAGTGGGTCTCCTCTGATGTAGAAAGTCAGTGAAAGACTCAAAGTTGAGGAAAATGAGCAATAAGTACCCTCACATTCAAAACAGACACTAGGCACGTCCTCAGTGGCGTCCAGTGGCCATGGGAGGCCACCCGAAAGTTGTCCTAGACAGAGGCCACACAGGTGACCCTGAGGTCAACTGGGGAGAAGACAGTGCTGCATTGCTCCTGCCTCCAGCCGCTCTGGGCCTCACTCCACCTCAGGCCAATGAGAGGGCCTGAGAGAACCCGGGACAGGCAGGGCTGGTGCGTGGAGCCAGGCTCCCCTCACAGAGCGCACTTGTCACCACCGAGGAGAGCCCTGCTGGGCGGGAATTCCTGGGAGAAGGTGGCGAAAATTCTCAGGACATGCAAGGAGACTGGTCATGGCCGCTGCTGCACACCCTACACAGTCCCCGCTGTGCAGGCCCAGGCCCAGAGGGGCCGGCATGAGCCACTTCAAAGCAGCCCCCTCGACTGCCCTTCCAGGCTGGGCAGGAACCAGCGGCTGGAGGACACCTGGTCAGGGACGGTGCGGGTGGGTGGGCATT
>NW_006300367.1:4589317-4591123 GCF_000327345.1 Myotis davidii
CAGGCTGGGCACAAGGGGCACTTTAGTTCTTTGGTTTTATTTCATTGTGATACGAACGCTTAAGGTGGATCCACCCTCCCAGCGCCTGTTTCACGGCACAGTCCACCATGTTTGACTATGGGCAGCGCTGTGGAGCGATCTGTAGAGCTTCCCCGGGCTCCCCGAACTCTGTGCCCCTCCACCAGCACCCTGTCCTCACACCTACGGCCCCTGACCACCACCACCCTCTCTGCTTCCGTGGGTTTGACTACTTTAGGCTTCCCCTCTGAGTGCAACCCTGCAGCATGGCCCTCTGTGACTCGTGTGTGTCACTTAGGAGCTAGAAAATGGACTGAGACCAAAGCTTTTATTTCGACTACACTTTTCTCTTTCTGGAAGGGACTGGAAGGTGACTAGAGGACAGACACACAGCGAGTGTTCTGACAGCGAGGAGGGGTGGAGAGCAGCTGTGCCCCCCTTGCAGGGCCTCTTCCTCGGCTGCTGCTCTACCAGAGCCCTCCTCTCTGCACCTGTTCATCTGGGCACCGCCCCTCTGCAGACATGACTGCAGGAGACTAGGATGGAAATGAAATTGTGGACCTACAATTGCTTTGCATAGTCATGCCCTTCACTTGGTGAGGGGGTGTGTAAAATTAACTTGCTAACAAAGTTTTGCTATTGTCTATTTGTATCTTATTTCCCCCAAAAAAACACCATGAAAAATAGTGGTGGCAGCCCCAGGCCAGTGCATGGAGCTCTGGTAGACAGATACTCTAACTAGGACAAGGGCCTGATGGAGGGCTGGGTCCTGGGGACACAGAGCCACCCAGCGTGGTTGGAAAGAGCTAGAATTGGAAGCTGGTTTGATAATCCCTGGGAAGCTGTGGGCCTGGTGTAGGGCTGTGGTCAGGAAGGCTGTAGAGCAATGGAAGAACCAGGCAAGGATGAGCAGCCTGAGTGTTCAAGGTCATTTCCAACCAAAGCTGCTATGATCCCAGCCACTGATAAACACAGGCTCACTACAATGTTAGCAAGAGATGGCTTAAACTCCTCCAGCCCTTCTTTCCCAGGCATTTTGAAAGATGAGATGTTTGTGACCTTAAGGTACAAACCCAACTACCCTGAAGTTGCACTGATTGGCTTCCGGGGAGTAGAAGGACTTTCCAGCCTGACCCCGCTGACACCCACTCAGCTGAGTGCGCTCTCTGCAAGGCAAACCGGATATCACTGCTCCAGGAGGCCAAACCCAGCCACTTCTCTATAAACATGGACGTGGACACGGACTGCAAAGGGCAGGGCAAATCACTGGTAGGGAAGGAAGAAACGTTTCTCTGCACTCAAGGCCCCTTTGGACCTTGTAAAAATTAAGTCTAGCTGAGACAAATTAACAAAATAAAACAACCAAATTTAACTACATATGCACATATGGGAACCCCACCTACCTGGGGGGTTCAGAGTCAAAAAGGGAAAGTTAGGTGTACATGGCAGTCTGAGCTAAGGGTGAGGTAAGGCCGGCTGGGGCTTCAGAGAGGAGGCAGTCGTTGCAATTATTTAGCAGATATTCAGTAATGAGGACTTTGCCCTGCCCTGTAGATAGGTCAAGATAGGTTATCTCTGATAACCTCTTATTATGGCAAGGCCCCTAATTTAAGATCTCCTAGGTGTTAAGAGGGGCAGAAGTTTCTCATGAGCCTGCAGGGTCTGGGCTGCCTTTGGCTCAGTAATAATCTGCATATCAAAAAGGCACATCTTGTAATGCCTGGGTCTGAACCCCTACCTGGATGAGGATGAAGAGATTGAAGATGGTCACAGGGATTTTTTTAAAAA
>NW_006300367.1:4591145-4597001 GCF_000327345.1 Myotis davidii
CACAGAATTCTAGCCAGAGCATGTCAACAGCCTGGGAAGTGTCTGTAGAAGATGCTCAATCCCGGGGCCTCAGAAGCCAGAGGAGGGAGAGGCTGTGGTGACCTCAAGGAGCTACAGAGAAGCCAACCTGTGGCCAACAGCCCTGGGGTTTCTAATATGCACCTGGGAGCTGTCCCTGAGAGGCCAGAGCCTCCCCTGCCCCACCTGAGAAATGAGAATCCGGGTGAGGACTGCTAGAGTGAGACCACCGCTCAGCCTCCTCACCCGCAGGTGAGCGCTCGGGCAGTGAGTGCGCCTGCTCTGTCCCCATGTGCGCTCTGTGGTTGGAGCTGAAAACGTCTACTTGAGGCATCTCTTTACCAGGTCAGGCCTCAGGTGTGGGAACACAAGACTCAGGTCACTGAGAGGAGGCAGCCACAGTCCCACTGCCCAGTGGTGGCCCAGCATGGGTGGAAAGAGCTAGACTTGGGGGCTGGTTTGTGGAGGGTCACAAGACGCCCAATGGGGCACGGGGTTGGGCCCACAGGTGCAGCAGGGAGGGGCCTGCATGGACTTCTAGTCTGAGGTCAGTTCTGAGAGCCAGTTCCGAACACCCACTCCCACTCCTTGTCCTTTAAAGTGACACGTGTTTATTGTAGATGGTTTGAAATGTACATACAGCTGGACCCTAGAAGAAAACAATGCCACCATAACCCCATCCACCATGCAGAAGCAACCACCTCAACATCTTAATGTGCTCCTTTCATTCCCTTTTCTGAGGCTTTTTAAAATAATTGACATAATTTGTATTTACAAGCTCCTGTTTCTTTCCCTCAGGTTATACTGTAAGTACTTTCTCCTGTCACGGACTCCCATGCATCTATCTCTTCAATAACTGCATAATATTCTATCGTATTGGTGTGTTGTAATTTCCATAACCAGTTCCCTAATGAGAACTATTTAGATCCTTCTCTTCCTTTTATTTTCTACTTCAAACCATCTTGCAATATACTTTCCTGAGCATGAACTTGTCTTCCATTTCAGGTTATTTCTAGGATCAATTACTAGAAACAGAGCTTTTGGTTCTCAGGGTGATGCATTTGGCAAACAGTGTAAGGAGCAGGAAAGGTCCCCATTTTTGAGAATCCCACTTTGACAGAGGCCATGTCAACAGTGATAAGTAATATTCAGATAGCCGGCCTTCACGGGCACCGTGCCAGGTGTCCACACATACCCTCAGGGAGCCTACCCAGTAGTCATGCCACAAAGCTCAGGTCTGCAGGCCGAGGCATTCTGCGGGACAGTCCAGGGTGCTGCGGAGCTCGTTCGCTCTGCCCCTCACTGCTTCTCCCAGGCACTCCATCCCTGGCTGCCAACAGTGCCCACATCCCTGACCCTGGCAGGGTGCCCTCACTGTCCCCTCATCTGCATGGGGTTAATGGGGGTGGGGGGAGAATAGGTGTGTCTATGGTCTTCTGTACTCCAGCCCCTTCTGGGGAACCGGGAGCTGGGAACCAAGCAGACACTGTTTGGGATATACAGCCCCACTCTGGATCCTCAAAATGTCTCCAAACATCCATTTCCTGTGCCGCCTGGTGCCCCAGATGCCTTCCTGTGCAGAAGCACCTTCCTGCTGCGCCTCAGAGCCCAGGTGCACTTACATAAAGCAGCCGTGTGTCCTCCCGCCCTGTGTCACTGAGCTCAGTGTGGGCAGGGCATCCGGAGCCCCTCGGAACCCACTTCACGTTCCAAAGAGCCAGGCTCAGGGACCCAAATCCAGGTCTTCCTGCCCAGTGCCATTTGCGCCAATAACGGAAGATTGAGTTCGACAAAGGGGAGCAGAAACTTCACTCTTTAATCAAGGAGTAGAGAAGGGTGAGCTCATGCTCTCGTGGCACCTCTCCACCGGGAGGAGCCTCTGTACTTATAGACGGTGGCTGGAGAGATTAAATTCCTTTAGCATTCTTCTGTTGCACTGGCTCTTCTGCATATCATTCTTTTGCACATGATGCCCATTGCCATCCTGGTTTTTGCACTCAGCACCTTGGTCTTTGTGGTGGGGAATCCTATAAGTGAGCATAGCTCGTGACGTAGTTTAAGTCTTGGAAATATTAGGGTCTTTTAATCCTCACCCAAGGATATGGTTTTATATTGCTTTTTAGAGAGAGAGGAAGGGAGACTGAGAGAAGCATTGATGTGAGAGAGAAACATCGATTGGCTGCCTCCCATACATGCCCAGACTGAGGATCAAACCTGCAGACTTTTGGTGCACGGGACAACGTTCTAGCCAAGTGAGCCGCCTGGCCAGGGCAGATAACGTTAGGGTCTTTTAGAGCAGCGGTCACCAACCGGTGGTCCGAGGACCACTGGTGTCCGTGAGGTTTGAAAGGTTGGCGACCGCTGTTTTAGATGATAGTGTAGTGACAACTGCAGTCCCTGATTCGTCACAGGTCAGAGGGTGTGTGCACCTGTCAGACCCTGGCACAGGCCCTGTCCCGTTGCCCAGCTCACCCTGGGGCGAGGCAGGGGAGTCTGCAGAGGTGACAAATGCTCTCCAACTATGTCAGCTGGCTCCTGGGGGAAGCATGCTGAGCTCAGAGTTGTGGTGGGGCAGCTGTGACTGTCACTACTTAGTGGCACTGCTGAGGGTACCAGGACCCCAGTTCTTGCAAAGGATACTGGGTAACAGCAGTTGAACCAAGCCGAAAGTCCATGGCCTCTCCCAGTCCCCAGCTCAGTGCTCTCTGAGGGGCTCCTGCACCAGCAGCGTCCTCGGGAATGTGTCCACCTGCTGACCGGAATCTTGGCGGCGAGGGCAGTGTCCAGGGACCTGTGGTGGCACGTCCCAGGCCGGTCTGCTGCCACCCAGGTGGAGCACAGCGCCTTCACGGCGAGCCCGCAGGCACCCTGTGAGGCTGGAGGTTTCTTTCTCTGTTTGCACAGGAGGAGAGGGGGCCCAGAGAGGAGGTGACTTGCCGAGAAGTTCCCCTGACACCAGAGGCGCAATCCGCCTCGAGCTGAGGACGGTGGAGCTCATGCCACCTGAGGAGACTGCTCAGCGGCATTTAATTCGTGCTCCTTAGGCCTTGCGTCCTGTGCTCAGTGAAGGCTAATCCGTTCATCTGTCCTTCCTTCGCCGCAGTTCAGCACATGCTCCCAGTGCCGCCTGGCCCCGTTGTTTTATACTCTCAACAAGAATGGAGACAAAGCGTTCCTTCTGTTTGCTTAGACCCTGGGCTCCACTGAGGCAGCGGGTCCTTGAGTTTAAATAAGGGTCTTAAAAAAAAAAAAGGTTCAGGACAAAGGCAGGGAATGCAGGTGCAGAAAGCCTGGACCCCGACACTCGGGCTGTGACGCACATGTCCTCACCTTTCTTTCCAGTTCCCCTCCCCCCGCCCTCACCCCCAGCTGCACATAGGGAAGAGGCTCCCTCGCTGGCACTGTCCACAGCCCACACCTCAGTGCCAAGTATCTGCCCTCCCGCACTGCCCATGCGGGAATGCTCTCTGCCCAGAGCAGAGGCACAGCTCCCGGCCACCTGGCCTTGAGGGCCTCAGCGTTTTGACGTGGGGTGGGCGGTAGCCTGCCAGGCTTTGGTACCTGCCAGACATCGGTCCCTGCTCACAGGGTAGCTGCAGGCACGGAGTGGCAGGGAAGCTGAGCACGGCCGGGGGCAGGCAGGGTGGTGGGTCATCGCAGGGTGTCAGAGCAGCATCACGTTGCACAGCACTCTGGCAGTCCGGGAACGGGGAGGTTGGTTACAAAGTGATACAGGGATGATGAGGGCAAGCATTTGACCTTGAGACTGGAAGGCACACTGTGCCCGAGGCGGTCAGGTCCTCCTGGCCCTGTGAACTCAGCAAACCAGGTAAGTGGACACATGCTTCTGCAGATGGCAGGGGTGGCCGTGCGGGAGGATGCAGATAGGCTAAGCTCCCCAGAGCACAGCCAGCCCGGCCTGGAGCCCAGCCCCTGCAGAGATGACCAGTGGCACATGGCAGTGAGCCCAGAAGCCCTGCCGACCACTCCACCATGGACTCCTCCTCCACGCCCTTCACTTAACATGGTTCCCGGTTCTCCTGTTGGCATTGCTGACCCCAGCTCTCAGCAGGCCAGCCTGGGACCTCCTCCTCCGAGAAGCCTTCCTTTCCTGAGAACATTGGAGAGCTCCCCTCTGAGCTTACCCACGGATGTCTGGGTCTCTGTCCGCGTCACAGTAAGCTCCCGAAGGCAGGCTGGGCGGAGAAGGCGCTGGAGAAAGCTTCCGAACAGAGTGCAGAATGAGGAGCCTCCCACTGTCGGAGAGCCCGGGCCTCCTGGAGCAGGGCTGATGGTTGAGACCCCACAACACCCAGGTAGCTCTGTCGGCTCCTTTGGGCACCTTATCACGCCGGGAGGAGTGTGCCGGCAGCTCAGCCGTTCACGTAGATACACACGGGGTGTCTCTTCCACGAGTCAGAGCTGCCTGAGGACGGGTCATCCTCTCCGAGTCCCAGAGCCTGGGGCGGGCACGTGCGCACCGCTCGCCTCCGCTGGTTGTGCCCACCGTTTGCTGCCTTCTAGCTTGCGGGAGAGGTGGCCGGATAGACAATCTCTATTTGCTTCTTTCTTTGGGACCATTATAGCCTGAGGCCTATTTTCCCAGCTGTAGCTTGAATGCTACATCTTTTCAGGGCATGATAACAACAAACCATGCAAGGAAAGAAAATGCATTTGACCTTTTTTCTACCAAGAAGAAAAGGCAGTTAATAAACTTCAAATGTCAAGTGATTTCTACTTCACTTTCATAAGAACTTCAAGGCCAGAATCGAGAGCAGGAACAAGAACCTTAATGAGCGCTACGGGGGACTTTCCCTGCACCCCTTCCCCCTTCTATCCCCCCCTCCCCCCCGCATAGCTGTGCTCCTCCCAAACACACAGACCCCATGGCATGGCCGCTGCAGGCGGCCTTTCCTCTCAGAGCCTCGAAACAGGTGGCTGCCGCTGCACAGCTCTCCTGGACACACATCATGGCGGGCACTCTCCAAGGATTCCACCACAACCCTGTGTTTCCCTTCATGTAATAATTGTCTTCTCCCCGAACACCAGACCTCCTTGCCTGAGGCCCTCCTCACTCCCAACCCCCAGGAACTCGCTGCCCGGAGCCTGGAGCCCTGGCTCAGGCTGGCCCAGTGGCTGGGAAATGGGAATGGGCGCTTTCTCCACCACCCCTGAGGCCCAAGGAAAGGCCATCTGAGGTGCGGGAGGGGTGTGAGGATAGAAGCACAAGGGAAGGGTCAGTCTGTGTTCTTGAGGCCAGGCCTGACCACTGCTCTCCGTCAGCATCTGAGAAACAGCGACACCCTTAACCCTCAGGATCCAGCTGCAAACTGCGCCCAGGCCGCCCCCTGGAGTGGGGTGTCACCCGCATGGCGGGCAGCACCGTGTGCCTGCCAAGGCCCAAGGACTGCTTGCCTCTGACCAGAGGACGGGCTGCCGCCACCCTGTGGACATGAGCACCAGCAGGGATGGGGCTACAGCCAAACTGCAGGCCGCACAGGGAGAGCGTTCCCAGCCCCGGCTGGGCTGCGGTGCTACTGTGCTGGGGAACAGGGGCTGGACCGTGGGCTCTGCCCTTTTTTGGCGGTGAGGTTTCCGCAAGCTGCTTGAGCTCTTTGGGCAAGCGTTTCACTATCTGTAGCTTAAAGAAAGGACTACCCTTCCTCTGCTGGCTTGCTGTAGGATTAAATAAGGCGCTTCAATGGTAGCCTCACCCAGGGCCTTCACCCAGGAAATGCACAGAGAACCAACACAGTGTTCCTCCTCCTCCTCCTCCTCCTCTTCCTCCTCCTCCATCTGCTCCTGCTCCTCCTCTTCCTCTTCCTGCTCCTCTTCCTC
>NW_006300367.1:4597153-4610192 GCF_000327345.1 Myotis davidii
GCCCTCTCCTTCCTCCTCCTCCCCCTCCGCCTTCTCCTCCCCCTCCTCCTCCTCCTCCTCCTCCTCCTCCTCCTCTTCCTCCAGGTCCCATCCCCTCACTGCCATGGTTTAGGTATGCTCTTCCCACATGTGGGATTTCCCGAGGCCTCCATGACCGACCTGCCTCTGCTTTCCCCTGCGCCCTGTGGGAGGTGTGCGTGTAGGAACAGGTCAGCCCTTCCCTTTCCCTCTCATCACCAGCTCGCAGGAAGCTTCGGTGGTCCCTGCACTTGGCCATTGGCCCAGCCCTGGCCTAGTGGCAAGGCTGCGTTGGGCATCCACCTCTGGGGTTCGGAAGCCAGAGTGTGGCACAGCTCAGCCACTTGGCTGCGTCACCCACACCAGCTTTCCTCCGCTTTGTTCTCCCCCTGCCTGCTCGTTGCTTGATCTCTTAGTTGAGTTTTCTTTTATGAAAGACTGTGGGACAAGGACTTGATGTATTTCCTCTTATAGTGTTAATGTCCCCAACGCGATGGTGAGCATGACCCTGGAAACACCCTTCACATTGTGACTCGGGTCCCTGTGTGTGTACTAGTAAGATCAAAGCTCTACCTAACAGTCCCCCGACCGCAGGGGAGTCCTCACGCCTCCTCAGCTATTTTCTCTCTGTGTGTCCCTCTCCCTCCCCGTTCACCCTCTCTCTCTCTCTCCGCCCCCCCCACCCCCACCCCTTGACCCAGAAGTGGATTGAGACTCACTGTGTGACAAGCACTGCCCTAAATAAAGCCCATAGGTAACAGTTGCACCTGCCAGGGAGACCATAGCCCCTGAGGTCAAAGGCCCACTGCCCATTCCTTGGGACCTGCTCTGCTCCCTGCAGCCACGTGGGCACCCAGGGCCATCAGGCACCAGGTGCTGTCTCCCTGTGAGTGGGCAGTGCTGGGGCCTGACAGCATCCATGCCCTGTGTGGACTCACAGACCTGTCAACTGACTGCGTAGGTGACCGGCTTTGCGATGCAAACAGGAGTGTTCATAAGACTCAGAATCGCAGTGCCCACACTGATAAACCCCTGTTCTGAGCTGTGTGCATGTGGCTACCACTGTCTGCGTTACAGAGAAAGCATTGCTCATTTCCTGTCCTGAGGACAAGCAGGTACCTTGTTTCACATACACGGGAGCTAAAGACGGTCGATAGTAAACACTTTGCCGACTGCCCCACTGTTACATTGGTTGAGCCAGGATTTGAACCCGAGCTGCCATCATGGCGATGGGGTGCAATCTGACTCTCAGTTCTTCAGAAAGGACTAAGCTTTCAAGTAGCAGAAA
The DNA here is from genome assembly GCF_000327345.1 of Myotis davidii. Taxonomy (NCBI): domain Eukaryota; kingdom Metazoa; phylum Chordata; class Mammalia; order Chiroptera; family Vespertilionidae; genus Myotis; species Myotis davidii. The sequence continues at coordinate 4,598,460 of NW_006300367.1, forward strand.
ACAGCTGCGGTCTGGTGAGCACCAGCGAGATGCTGGGCGTGGGGCTGTGGCGAGGCCCCTGTGGTGTTGGCATTGGTGGAGCTCCTCTCAAGAGATGTAGGGCCCTGTGGGTCTCTGCAGAAGGTCAGGTGAGGCCTCTCGTGCCTGTCCAATCTCAGGGCTGGACGGTGTCTCAGTCTGATCCCAGATCCACACTTGGCCATAGATTACACCCTGCTCCACTGTAAACGCACCTCATACAGCTGCCCCTGGAGCCCAACCTAGTTCCTGAGCTCAGTACCACTCTGATCCCCAGCACACACTTACCTTCCACCCAGCAGGGGGTGGGTTTTCACTCCAGGCTTTCAAGGGGTGCTCAGCTGAGCAAGGGTGCCTCTCCCCCACCTCCCGCCCCCGATCTCAGAGGCAAGAGATCCAAACCCAGGCTCTGGAGCCTTCGTGTCACAGGTCATGGACAGGGGGTGACATCTGGGGGGAAAGCTGAGAAGCAGGTAAAGGTGAGCACTGGTGCGAGCACTGAACTCTCTGCCTGGCCTGTTTATACTCTTGTCTGTGCAGCAAACTCCTATTCGTCCTCCCAGGGCCAATCTGCTAACACCCCCTAGGAAGCCTTCTCTTCCATCAGCACGTCTCAGCCCTGTGCACACAGAAACACAAGAAGGCCTGTTCCCACAGAGGGCGGCCCAGCCCAGCACTTCTGATAGAGTAGAGCGGGGGTGGAGCCCGAAAGTTTGCATGTCTGCGGCTCCCAGGAAATGCTATTGTTCCGGTGACAGCACTTTAGGAACCACTGTCTCGTACCATCCCCACCGTCCCAGACAGCAAGCTCCCTCCCCTCTGCCAGTTCCTGTCTCTGGCAGTTCTGGTCATGCTGAAGGGTCCCTACCCGGGGCTCAGTAACATGACGCAGCCGGAGCAAAGTCAGCTCTGCACAGCTGCAGGGGTGCGGGCACAGAGAGCGGCTCTGCCAACAGGCCTCTTGGTGGGCACGACCTTGCAGGAGCCCATGTTGGAGGCTCTCTTGGCGATCCCTCGGGTCCCAGGTCCCTCCAGCCCGCAGCCTGGCTGGCCTGCCGGAGGGCTGGTGTTCCGGTTCATCGGTTTGAGTACTTGGTCCTTAAACAGAGCCAAGAAAAGCCCCCCACATGATTCAAGCCAAATGCCTCTGCTGCTCACCCAGCTCACCCAGGATCACATTGATGAAACTGCATTAAAACTAAGAAATGAAGAGAGAGGACCCAAAAAAACAAAATAAGGAATGAAAGAGATTATAAGGGATTATAATTATAAATGATTATAAGAAAATATTACAAACAATTATATGCCAACAAATTGGACAACTTGGGAGAAAAGGATGCGTTTTTAGAATATACAAGCTTCCAAGACTGAATGAGGAAGGAACAAAACGGAACAGACCCAGAGCTGCTAATGAAATTGAGTCAGTAATCAAAGACCCCCCAGCAAACAAATGACCTCATTGCACTAGAATTCAAATGATGCTCTGAGCGGAAATGACTGCCGTGAAGGAGCCTTCTCTGTTTAGATATGTGTCATTGCTGTACTGGCATTTCCACGCGAACACGGATATTTCCACGCTCTAACGGATCCTTCCTCTCGCTCATGGCCCAGAAGAGGGGGAGACACGTGCAGGCTCCTCGCCCTCTGGCCAGAGGCTGAGCTTCAGAGAAACGCACTTAGCAGCTAGGAGAGCGCGCAGGGGCCCTTCCCCTGTGGGGGTGCGCAGGCCTGTAGAGGGGTCTCAGGGAGGGATCTCCTGATGGGGGCCCTCGGGGAAGGGCTTCAAGAGAGAGAAAAGGGTGTGCACCCGAGGTGAGAGCCCGCAGTCCCGGCTGCCACTGGACGGGCTGTGCGAGCATGGGTAGGTCACTTTCTGAGCCTCAGTGTCCTTCCTGCGAAATGGGCTCATAACACCACATGTGCTGGGACTGCTGTGAAGAGCACGTCACATTACAGACAGAAAGCACTAAAGGGCGCCAGCTCAGGCGAGCTGTCCGCGTGCGGACACGCCACAGATGGTCTGGTTTGACCATCGTTGTGAGAACAGCTGAGGTGGCGCCAGTACCAAGCGCAGGAGTGGGCAACCTCCGCGCCCTGCAGATGTGTGTGGAGCATCGGCAGGTGCAGGCACCCTTGCGGTCAGAGATGCAACCCTCACACTCCACACAGCCCCGGAGGTGCCCGCCTTGGGGCTGGCTCGGACGGTTCCTGCTGTGCTCTCCAGCACCGTCAGGGCCGAGCGGAGCCTGGCGTGGCTCTGTGTGCCCCTGGCCAGAGGCCTGCGCAACGTGCTGTCTCCGGTCCGCTCGGCCATTCACAGAGCTGCTGCGCTGTGGGCAGGGGGTGCGGGCTGGGCTGAGACACCGCTGGTGGCGGGGACCTTCCCCTCTCAACTTGGGCTCCTCTGTTCTGTTCACAGAGCCCGGCCCCGGGATGGCGTGGACCACAATGGACATAGCCATCATGGCAGGTGAGCTGGCCCAGGCCCTCCCAGCGGTCAGGAGGGTCGGAGGCGGCGTCTGCAGGAGAACCAGCTGAGGGTTCGGGCGGGGCATGCTCTCCCTCTCCCAGGGGCTCTGTGTGGACACTGGAAGAGCCTGGCCCGTCAGAAAGTGTCCACAGGTGTCCGATGGTGAGGGAGAGATGAGGGCGGGAGGGCCCCACGGCAGGGTGCGCACAGGGCCCTGGAGTCACGGAGATGAGGGGCTGGACACAGCTACTCCAAGAGGAGTGGGGGGTGCTGGATGGGCAGGGCTCCCTGAACTCTTCTCTGTGTCCTCATCGCCCCCCAGTCCATGTCCTGGCCCCACACCCCATCCCTCCATCCTTAAAACATGTGACCCACTGGGCATGGTTGTGACCCCAAACCGCTTCAGGAAGGACTGGGTTTGGGCGGTGCAGCCTGCTATTTCCCCCTGAGACTCACACATCTCCCAGCTCCTGAACAGCTCGGGGACTTTGCACCCAGGTAGGAAGACGTGAAGGCTGCCCTCAAACTGCTCTCAGTTCTATGTAACCTGCCCACTGACCCTGACCCTCCTCCTCCTTGGGCAGTGCTGTTAGCGTCATGCACAGCAGTGCTGTCCCACAGGCAGCAGGATGGTTAGGACACTGTTCCTCAGGGGACTTGGGGACAGTTTGCGCCTCCCCACATTCTCTAACATCCCCCGAGGGGCACGAATGAACCGGCCTCTAAGGGCAAGCAGAGGCTTGCTCTGTGGCCTCAAAGCAAATGCCTGACTCACACACCCCGGGGCCCCATTAGCCCTGCTCACCTGTCACCCTGCGGCCCCTGTGACCTGGCTCTGCTGACCAGCCCTCAAACCTCATCTCTCCCCTCCTGACTCCAAATGAGTCTACACCCCACGCTTGCACACCTGTCCCCCAAGATTCCGCCCCTTTAGGCTTTTGCTTGGCCAACCCCTGCTCCCTGCAGGCTCTTCCCAGATCCCAACTCTCAGGGGCTCAGGAGAAGTGGGAAGGGCCTGGAGCAGTGAAACCACACTTCGCCCACGTGTCCCAGAGGCCCCAGCTCCCACAGTCCATCCCCTTGGCCTTACCCCCCCACACCCCACACCCCCCTTACCCCCATGGTGCACAGCAGGCAGCCAGCTCCACGGTGTCAGTATCTTCCTGCTTCCAGCACTTTAAGTCCCAGGCCCCAGGAATCCTGGTTTAAAAAAACCAGCAAGTTCTGATCCCCTGAATCACTCCATTCCAGGCAAACCCACATAGTTGCTTTACACGAATTACAAACCATACCCACAGGTCTGCAAAGTGCCCCGAGGGGACGGGTGGGGAAAGGAGAGAGAGAGCAACTCAGATGGGCACCGAGGAGGGGCGAGGGCCCGGGGCAGGGAGGAGAGCGGCGGGAATGGGCCAGGCTCTGTCCCGCCAGGACCCCTGTGGCAGGGCCTCGTGCTCTGCCCTCAGACGGCTGTGGTGCCCTCCCCTCTGCAGGAGTGATCACCGCCATGGCCTTCTTCCTGGTCGGCCTGCTCCTGCTCATACTGCACTACATGTACCGGCACAAGGGCACGTACCACACGCATGAGGACAAGGGCACAGAGTTTGCCGAGAGCGCAGACGCGGCCCTGCAGGGCGACCCGTCGCTCCAGGATGCTGGGGACAGCAGCAGAAAGGAGTACTTTATCTGAGGGCACAGACCTCACCTCCCCCAACGCCGCCTCCTACTCCAGGACTTCACGCCGCCACCAAGCAGACCTCCGGAGCACCCCCTCGGCCCAAGCCACACGCGTGGCCTGGAACCCTGGGCTGGGGCGCGGGAGCAGAGGAGGAGCCCAGATGCGGAGGCCCCTTCCAGGGACGGTGACCCCCAGGTGCCAGCCTTTGTCTGCAGGGGAAATTCGGGGTCCTCTGGGCAGTGCAGTTGTCATCGGGGCACGTGTAAGTCCCTGCTGGGTGTGAGTGGGGTGGGGGCCGGGGAAGCAAGAAATGAGTCAGGCTGTGCTGACTGGGACGATGGCATCAAATGTCAGTCCTTGACATTTGGGGGAGCAGCAGGTGACTGAGCTGAAGTGCCTTTGTCTTCCATTGATCCCCCTCTAAGTGATAGGAAATAAATCTGAAACATAACTGAGCATCCAGGGTCAAACAGCATCAGCATCACTGTCTGGGGAAGAGTAGATGCCACCCAGGGCGGGCTTTTCACCGTGCGCTGTGACCGTGTCCCTGTCAGAGCCTGCGTGCCGGTGCGGGTGCATGGGGCTGGGCCACCCACTTCCAGCGGCACTGCCAGCCCCAGCACAGACAGGCCTGGGGTCCTGGGCCCACAGAGGGGGAGGGACCAGTGACCAGCATTCCTTTTCCCAAGGGGCACCAGCTTCAGCAACAAAGCCGAGGGTGGAATGGTGGCCCCAACGGCCCTGGCTGACACCCTGTTCTCTGAAGTGGGTTATAGGAAACACAGCCTTAGGCATCACGTGAACCGTCCTCCCTGCAGCAGCCGCTGGAGCACAAGATCCTGGGTTTGGGCCCTGGCTCCCCTTTCCTGGCCCAGGAACTTGGACAGCCTGCTTGACCTCTGGCCTCACCGTTCTTGTCCCTCTAGAGGGCATCCCTCCATGGTACCGACTCTCGGGGCTGAGGGCCCTAACACACATGCCATGTGCTCGGTGCTGTGTCTTGGCCTATGCGTGGTACCGGGTGTCTGGTATGTACAGATAAGTTAACAAAAGTGCCTCATTGCACCACTGAATAATAATCATAACTTAAAATGAGTAGCAGGAAAGAAAGATGAACTGCTAACTATCCTCTTTCACAGGAATCCCCCTGAGACCCCCAGCAGCTCAGCAGTCACCCTGAACCCAGCAGCTCCAAGTAAGACTGCTCCCTGGGTACCAGGAGCTCCGGGGCCCAGGTCCCCGAGGGCTGCACCAGTGCAACCGGGGGCCCCAGGCACTCTCCCCAGGCAGCTAATGGGTCTGAACACAGTGGGGAACGGCCACCACCACAGGAGCTGGAAGCCAGGGCTGTGGGGGAGAGACAGAGAAGAGAGGAACCTGGCCCCCAGGTGCAACCGCTCCCAGGGCGGCCCAGGCTCCTGGCCTTCCACCACCTCCTCTGTGAAATGAAGGGTTTGGCTACAGCTCTATGTCCCAAACTGTGCCCGACAGAACACCACTGCCAGGTGCCACGCAGCCACACGGAGGGTGCACCCATGCAGACAGGTTTGGGAAATGGCATATTGAGCCAAGGAAAGCAGTGCAGGCTGCCCGCATGTTGAGGGCCCACACGTTCAGTGCCCGGTGTGTGCTGTGACCCGAGGTGTGAGGGCAGGGAAGCGAGTGCAGTCTCCCCGATGGATTTGGCCAGAGACCCCACTTCTTCCCAGAAGACCTACGACGCATTTGTGCGCCAGCACTTCCTCAGAACGTTTGGGAAGCACTAAACGACTTCTGACATTACTTCCTGCTGTGACGTCGCTTTAGGATTTGAAGAACATATGGGCCTATGGCCTCGTCTTCAAGGGTGGTAAGCACAGTCACCGTCTAGTGCACCCGGAGCCCACACACAGGTGTGCCTTGCTTCACAGAGGCTCTAGGGAGAGGGGTGAGCCCAGGGCCCCTGGCAGGTGCCTCTGTGGGGGAGAGGATCGCTGGTCATTTTCCCTTCCCTCCTCTGCTGGTCAGCAGCCCTCTGCATGGCTGTTGGCTGAGACCCGGCCGTGGGAGGTGGGCTCTGTGCCCTCACCTCCTCGCCCTCACCTGCCCTGGTCCTCACCCCCTTACCTGCCCACTGTCCTGGAGGATGTATGGAAGAACAGCCTGCTCCAGCCCACTGGGTCCCCAGGCCCCATCATGTCAGATGCAGTGTGACATGGACACAACAGGGTTGGGCTGTCCAAGGTGACCGGGCCAGATGCCATCAGGAGGTGAGGCCAGCACGCCAGCCAGTAAAGCAACTTAGTGAGATGTGCACATTCATTCAGGAGCACACACGCACACACGCACGTGTGCGTGTGCACACACACACACAAACGGGCATGCAATACACACTAGTGTGCAAATAAATGGTGTCCCTCCTCTCAGGCCAGGGAGCACACTTTCCTCATCTTGGGAATCTGCTGACAGTGCGCTGAAGTCTTCAAGCGGCATGCCTGCAATGGGTGTTGGGGAGCGGGGTGGGCACCTATGCATAACTATGCACAAACCACACCTCCAAGCTCCAAGGACTCTGGGGGAGAAAGGAAGGAAGTAGAGGAGAGGAAAGGAGGAGGGGGAGAAGAAAGGGGAGAGGAGGAACTGAGGCTGGAAGGAGGAAAGGGAACTAGTGCACTCCATGTGAAATCCCAGCTTCACCGCACCTGGTCCTCTTTCACCCTCTCAGTCACCCTCACAGGGGAGGGCCTGGTCCTCCTGTGAGAACTGTAGAAACTGAGGCTCAGAAAGACTGCTGGGCTTTTGGAGGTCACATAGCTTCTCAGGACCAAGGGACCAGTGGGAGGAGCCTGCTTTCTCCCCAGGCGCAGGTGCATCAGTGGGAGCACTTTGTGGCAGCAGAGCAGGTGCCCCAGGACTCAGGGTGCCGGAACGACAGTGCTAGCTCAGCACCCCAGGCCCAGCCAGCGGTGACCTGACTCCCACGCCAACATCCCCGTTCCTGGTGAGGGCCGGCTGGGGCAGAGGCAGCTCTGAGCGGGCCCAAGCAGAGTCCTGGGCAGCTGGGCCTCGGTGGGATGGTTAGCAGGTAAAATGCTTTCAGTTGGGTCACACCCCATCCACACCTCAAGCACCCAGGAAGCTGGCCGCCCGCTCACTCTCACCAAAGAGGAAATGATTGGCTAGCTGGCAGGCTGACCCTTCTTGAGTGATTTGTGCTTTAAAATTGCTCGCCCCCAAATAAAAATGTTTAAGGACGAATTTTCAGATCCAGAGACAGACGTGTGTCTGATTATCTAGCTGCAGACCACACACCGGGGTTAGGTACCTACCCAAGGGCGGGACAGCCTCCCTGACCAGAGCAGGCCCTGCCTCAAGGGTTCTGTGCCCGGGGAAAAGGCAAACATGCCACGCTCACGGCCCTAAGGGTGCAGGTGCAGTGAGGGAAGTGGCACAGAGCAGTGGGGAACACCAGGAGGGAAAGGCGTCCCACCTGGGGTGCGGTGGACTTAGGGTGAGGGAAGCCTGGTCATCCCTCAGGAGACTAGGGCATGACGGTCAAGGGTCTTGGGCCCCAGACTAAGAAATGGGACTTTGTCCCACGGGAGCCACCGGAGGAACAGGTCAATCTCTATCATAAAAGCACACAACGGCCAAATTAAAGGAGACACGGACGGAAATGCATGTGGAGAGGTACCAGGGGCTTCTAAAGGCTGACCGTGGCGGGGCCCCTGCCAAGGGTTAGAGACATCCCTCACCCTGGGATGCGGGGACGTCCCTCCCTGCAGCTTCCACGTCCTTTAGTCTGATTTCCCATGACCCCGCCCTTCCTGCTGGCTGGGAGGAGAGTGCTCCTCTCCAGAAGGCAGGGCAGTAGGTCGGGCTCCCGCCGACCGCTCTGTGAGTGTTAGAGAACTTTTCCTTTGGTGGAAGGAACTGCTGATGAGTGTATCCTGTTTATGTTCCTTTGGAGGAGACACTGCTCAGCTGTTTTTCATTTTCTGCCTGAGATTTTTTTTTATCATCATAGCAGCAGGGAAGATTTAGGGGCCAACAGGATTTTAACCGGCCCAGTTCCAAAAATAGGACTAACTACAGGAACTTTCAAGTGCCCGTTAATAGGTGATCGGATAAAGATCTGATGCATATACACAGTGGAATATTACTCGGCCATAAAAAAAGAATAAAATCCTACAATTTGCGATAGCATAGATGGACCTAGAGGGTATTATGCTACGTCAAATTAGTCAGATAAAGACAAATCACCTATGATTTTACTTATATGTGGAATCCAAAGAACAAAATAAGTGAACAAACAAGACAGAAACTGACTCATAGATACAGAGATCAGACTGATGGTTGCCAGATGGGATGGGGGTTGGAGGGCTGGGTAAAAAGGTAAAGGGATTAAGAAATACAAATACTGTAGGTAGTTACAGAAAGTCATGGGGATGGAAAGCACAGCCTAGGGAATAGGGTCAGTAATATTGTATTAACTGTGTGTGGTGCCAGGTGGGTACTGGAAATATTGGGGGGAACACTTTGTAAGTATATGATTGTCTGACCACTATGCTGTACACCTGGAGCTAATCCAAATAATACTGAATGTGAACTGTAATGAAAAAATAACATTTAAGAAGGCTCTGTCGTGAGGGATATTAGCAGCACTCATGAAGCCTGGCTTGCGGCCCAGACACGCTGGCTGCATTTAGAAAGCCAATGGCGAAGGTGGACTTAAATGCTCCACTTGTAACAGATACATAAGCTCCAATGACCAGAAACCAAAATGTAGGGCTAGGAGGCAAGGGTGACCTGGCACGTACCACCACTCAAGTAAGTGCAAAAGAACCTGTGCCCAATTTTAGAAAGAACTGTGGGCACTTTCGTGCTGGTGGTTGAACATGTCCACATTATCGAAAAGAATGGCCCTGGAGTCAGGCAGAGCTGAACAATCTCTCCTCTGGCACCAACTAGCTCTGGGACCCAGGAAGAGTGACTTAACTTCTCAGCGCCAGTTCGAATCAACAGGATGGAGATAACATTATGAATTTTAGGGTGTTTTGAATATGAAATTCACTAAGGATACAAGCTTGTCAGGAACTGTGGGCCCCTAAGATATTTCCTCTGTAAGGTAAACGCCAGAGGCTCCACCACTCATGGGGTGGGGGGCGGCGTGGCTCCACCACTCACAGCATGGGGGGGGCTCCACCACTCACAGCACGGGGTGAGCTCAATGTCTCCATCTTTAAAATGGGAATAATGGCACCAACCCGAGGGGGTTAATGGTGTCAGCAGGACCACGGTGGCCAGGGGCACTGAACGCTCCGAGTGCTATCATCACCATGGCTGGCACGGTAGTGGCACAAGGGGAGGGGGGGTGATGAGGCAGAAACCCTACCCGGCTCCGCTTCCTCTGGGCCACGCGGCCAGCCACTCTTCCCAGCAGTGCTGCCCACAGAGGGCTCCTGCCCCCAGGAGTGTGTTAGAACTTGGGGGTCGAAAGGACGGGTGGCCCTTCTGCAGCACATGGGCAGGTCCCACCCCGCTTCCGAACGTGCTGCTGGATATCCATATAGGTGACAGCCCTGTTTTTACTGGAACTTGGTGTCACTTTACATATGAACACAAACTACATCACCCAATGTCATATATACCGAAAGTTTAAGTGCAAAGTCCTGTGAATCAAGGGAAATTGCTCTTCTTTCAAAAAAATCCTGCCACAGTGGCAATGCCCCAAGGTGTTCCAGTCACCTCCAGCACAGACATCTGGATACATCTGCATTTGTGGCTGTCACGGCAACCCCGTGGATCAGTATGTTCCATGAATAAGCATTCTATAGCCCTTCCTTCAAAACATCAAACACTGAGAAAAATCTTTAACAAAAATCTTTCCTCTCCATCCATGTATATTCGTTTTAAGTAGGTGCAAACATCTGATAACTTCATTATATTTTCTAATAGAGTCGGGCCTTACATTTACATATTCTAATAGGCAGCATCCTTTATAATATAAACGCAGACCGAAGGGCATAACGACCAGAACAACCAATCGACCAGACGCTCAACACAGGAGCTGCCCCTGGTGGTTAGTGCTCAGCCCTCCCACAGCCTTAGCAGCCACTCAGAGGGCGGGTTCACAGCGCTGACGGTTACTAAGCACCAGCTTCACCGGTAAGTGGTTGAGGGAAAACACACACCGCTCCGTTGTCATTCTCTCCCTCCCACCTTCCTGCAGGAAAAGGAACACCTGGCTCCCATGGCCACCCTGAGCGCTGTGCCGGGAGCTCACGGCCCTCCCTTTGAGTGAGTCTGCCTTCCCATGGCCTTTACACCCAGCGCCGCTGCCCGAGCATCTCACTGAACCCGTCTCACTGTCCCAGGCAATGCCCGGTGCTCGCAGAGCAGCAGGGAGCCAGCTGCCCTGTCCTACTGAGCATGCATTCTGCCAGGCAAGGACAGATGTGAGGTGCAGCCGTTAGAGGGACGGGCACCATGAAAACATGGGAATGAAGCCACATAGGGGCTCTGGAGGGAGGGGCAAAGGGAGGCTCGCTGAGGGAAATTGGCTGGACGGAGGAGAGCAGGCAGACGCCTGGAGAAGGGCATCGGGCAGAGGGTCAGCCCATGGAGGGGCAGCGGGATGGGCAGGAGGCAAGTGGAAGGGGGTCGAGGCTGGGTCGGGGGCACATCCTGCAGGGATCAAGGGCCGAGAGACCCTGGCTTCCCCTGAGTGCAGGGGGAGGCACCGGGACTGTAAGTGAGGGCCCGCTGGCTCCTGTGTCAGGAGCAGACTGAAGGGGAGAGGAAGTGAGGAGACAGCAGGAGGTGACAGCACCCTCCCCGAGGGCTGGGTGATGCCGAGACAGTGGAAGCTGTGGCAGCCGTGGTGGCGGCTTTGGGGTGTGCTGGAGGGAAGCGAGAGTGTGAAGGAGGATGTGAGGGGAGGTGGGAGGAGGCCCCATGCTCTGCCCCGCCCCTGGAAAGGCAGGGTCTCTGGCAGCTGCTGGCAGGAGGCTGTCCATTTTGAGGGTCTGATTCGAGAAGCCAGTTCCACCATGTCAGCAGGGCTGAGTCATCTGGAATGGCTGAGGGCATTTCCCCAAACCTGACAAGGATGCATAAAATGCTTGCTTGCTGCCAGACAGCTGAGTGCATCTTAATCTACATGTTATTGCCTCCTACTGGCCAAACACCTGAACAGCCGTAGGCAGTTTTTTCCCAATCTGACAATGGACTCTGTATACCAAACCCTACCCTTTGATGTGTATATCTACCTCGCCTTAGGACAATTTGTGTTAATAAAAAGCAAGGGGTCCTGAGACAAGGAGAACTTAGTTCCTTTAGCTAAGTCTCCTCTGACTCCCCAAAGGCCTTCCAAAATTATGCTTCGTCTCTGGGCTCTTGATTAATTTACACACAGCGCTTCTCCAGATTCCTGACCCCTTCTAGCTGCTGGATTAAGAACCACCGGCAGTCTGACTGTACAACCCAGACCTTAGTTTGAGCTCCACACAAGGGACGTGGAATGTTCATCACCAGCCTCCCACCCTGAGGTCCAGCCGGCGGGTCATTCCTGTCTGGCTGCCCTAATCCC
>NW_006300367.1:4610342-4615342 GCF_000327345.1 Myotis davidii
ACTCCAGTTCCCGGACAGAGAGGATCCGGCACCACACAACAGAACGGCGGAGACCAGCCCCAAGTCCCGCGGCCTAAGGCAATGCTTGCGGTGGCTTCCCTCCAGGACAGCCCAAAGCCGCCACTTCAGCTGCCACAGTTTCCACTGTCTCCGCATCGCCCTCAGGGAGGAGAAAGAAACGCTCCTGAGACGCTGGGAGGAGGCGGTCAGCATCCAGATCACTGCCTCTAACTCCCATCTGGGGTCTGTGGTGCTCCCAGCTCTGCCCCTCCCTCCCCTCCCACATCCCCTCCCAGGTGAGCCCGTGGATGACCCTTCCCATCCTCCACCCTCAGCTCCCAGGGCAGGTAGGGCGGGTGGGGGTCTGCGGGGAATCAGGGCCTCGAGGAAATGCCAGCTTGAAGAGCCAGAGACAGTGTCTGTCCACCCGTCCCCCAGGATGAACTGATTAACACAGAGGCCTCATGAGTGCATGTTTAGAACAGGTCCCTCCCCCTCCCCACACCACCACCGGGGCACCCCGACAGCCTTCCTGTCAGCAGGGGCGATGCCAAGGGCTTGCCCAGGTGGTTCAACTCCAATCCCTGACTCCAGTTCCCGGATAGAGAGGATCCCACACCACACAACAGAACGGCGGAGACCAGCCCCAAGTCCCGCGGCCTAAGGCAATGCTTGCAGTCTTCCCAGTGAAAGAAACACTCCTGAGACACTGGGACAGGGCGATCAGCATCCAGATCTCTGCCTCTAACTCCCACCTGTAGTCTGTAGTGCTGCCAGCTCTGCCCCTCCTTTCCCCTTCCACATCCCCTCCCAGGTGAACCACAGATGGCCCTTCCTATCCTCCATCCTCTTCAGCTCCAATGACAGGACCATGCGGGAATCTGAGGGCCTCAAGGAAGTACCGCTTGAAGAACCAGAGACAGTCTCTGTCCACCAGCCCCCCTGGCTGAACCACACCCCGACAGCCTTCCTGTCAGCAGGGGCAGCTGGCCCGCTGTTGCCCCAAAGCCCCGCCCCTGGGCCCCTTGCTCAGGATCTGCCAGTAATTCTGCGGTGGGTGTGGGTGGGGACTAAGCTTTGGCACCTGGAGATGGCAGTGAGCAAAGCCAACGTGGTGCCTGCTTTCACGGAGTTCACACCAGAGGGAGAGCAGGCGTGCGAGGGAGAAACTGTCATATAAACAGTGTGTGGTCCAAACAGCATGATTACCATTGAGGACAGAATGGTGCTGGGGGCACCAAGAAAGGTTTCCATAGAAGCGATGCCTGAGCTAAGGGCTGCAGGTTAGATAGGAGTTAACTAAGAGAAGTGGAAGGGGAGCAGGTGGTGGAGAGTTCTCTAGACCAGCGGTCACCAACCTTTCGGACCTCACGGGCCACCAGTGGCCCACGGACCACCGGTTGGCAACCGCTGCTCTAGACGGAGGGCCAGCATGTACACAGTCCCTGTGTGAGACAGCACCAGAGCAGCTGTCCCGCTGGCCAGCATGGAAGAATAAGGAACACGGCAGAAGGTGCAAGATGAGCAAGGGCAGGGAGCGAGGCTACATGAGCCTGTAGTCAGGGCTGGAGTGGCCAAAGCCATGCGAGGAGGCTGTGCAGGGGGAGGCAGAGGGACATGAGTAGTTTCACATTCAGGAGCAATCACAACATCTGCGGGCTGGAGAAAGATGGGTAAGGAGGGGGCCACTCAGAAGGCAGGAGACCAACCATCACCACGGAGCTAGCATTCCACACGGAGCAGGAGAACGTGGAGATGAAAGGAGGATAGACACAAGAGGTATTTAGGAGGGAAAGCCAGCAGCACGTGCAGCCTGATAAGCGAATTCTCATGGCAATATAAAGGACTGGCACGCCTCCTCTCCAACCTGGGCCTCTGTGCATGCTGCTCCTGGTGGACCCCGCACACCTGGCCGGCCAGCCTCTGCGCAGGTAATCCCAGTGCAGGAAGGTCACTGCTGGGGAAGTTCTAGAGGTGGGAGCATCTGAGCCAGCTGAGCTCCGCCCACCTCCTGGGCCTGCTGCTGGGCTCAGCTGTGGCGGAGGATGCCTGTGCCTTCTCTCCACCCCTCCCAGCTCCCAAGCCCAGGTCTACATGTGGAAATGTTGCCGGTGGGAGTGGAGACCTAGCAGTGTGGCCAGGAAAGCATTCCCGGAGAGCTGCAAGGAAGGCTAAAGGCTGGTGATAAGGTTTAGCTGTGGCGCCAGATGCAAAGACAAAGGAGTTCCCCTGAGTCCTGTGTCCCAGTGCCAACCCCCCACCATAGAAAAAGTCCCGTCTTCTTCATCAGGCCCAGAAACAGGACCAGTGTCCAGACACTGCACCGGGTTCAGTCCATGCTCCTGTCCACTCCGGCTGGCTTAGTCTGCTCCGGGCGGGCACTGTCTCAGACCCCCGGCGCTGCTGGGGCCACATGGCTGCTACAGAGAGAACGCCCGATGAGCGATGGACAGTAAATAGGGCCAGGCCTGTTACTCAGGGAGAGAAGGGAGCCCATGGTTAAGCTGATTATGTCATCTCAGGCTTGGGGCCTGACAGACTCTTTTTCAAGCTTCCATGGGCTTCTGATGGGTCCACCCCCCAACCAATCTATTTCCTAGACCTTTCGGGGTTGTGTCTCTTATCCAATCGAATCCTTTTTCCAAGGCTAGACCAACAGGCCTCTGTGTCACCTTCTTGGCTCCTACTGCGCATGTGCCTACCTGCCCCTTTATTGTTCTTTCCCTTCCCAGGGACCTGCAGGGAATGGGCTGATGGGTCCCTGGAGTGTGTTCCATGGAGAGCTGCAGCTGCTGGGGAAGAAAGCAGGCTCATGCTCCCCACTTGATTCTGCTTAATAATGTCTGGATCCGTTTGCTCCCCTCTTTATTAATCACTAGCTAACTATCTACACCCCACAGAAAGAGCATAGACTTTGGGGTCCCCTTACTAATGGGTGGCTGTGGGCAGAACACTTAATTACCCAAGTTTCCATTTCCTCCTAGGGAAGACTGGAGGAGCAGGCAGCTTGATATTCAACAAGGGCTTGCTCCCCAACATTGCTCCCCTGGCTTGATTGCTGGACCCTGAGTGTCAGTCACCTCACCCTTAAGAAATACAGTGGAGCCTCATTTCCCATCTCGAACACTTCGCTTCTCAACCTGACAACCCTTTCATGTTGTATGATCAGCCACCATCTCTGTGACAAACAAAGGAGAGAATGTGCAAATATGAGGCAGTTCCCCACTGTTACAATCTCAGGATACTGTGCTGTGAATATTTTCGTGGTTTTTTTTTTTTTGCTTTTGTTGCTGCTTATAATTATTGTAAATTTTTCATTTTTTACTGTACATTTCCTTTTTTGTTAAATTTTCATTTACATTTCATGTCCTTTTTGTTTTTAAAGTGTTTATTTATAGATTAACAGTACAATAGACATGTCCTGTATACAAGCAAGGTTAAAACAGGGAATCATTTGGGAGTCTGGAACAGATTAATTCAATTTATATTATTTCTAATAGGGAATAAATGATTCGGTTTTCGAACAGCCTTCTGGAACAAATTAAGTTCAAGAAACAAGGTTCTACTGTATCTCCAGAGTCTTCAAGTAAATGGGCAATTTTCCTACCGGTTGGGGCACGTTCTTCCCTGGCCCTGCCCAGCATGTGCGGCTCTTAGAAGCAGGACCCAGGGGAAGTGCAGGGGAGTGGGAGGAGAGCAGCCTGCACGGGGCAGGCCAGGCGCCCTGGTCCGGGTGGGCAGACCTCCCACATGGCCCCATCCCCACAGATGATGAGGAAGATGACCCCCAGGAGAGCAGCACCTGCTCCCGGCCACACTGAAAGTAGAGAGGAGTTCCAGAGCTTTGCCACCCCAAATGTGCCTTTTGGGATATTGGTTAAGAAGCAAAAGGCTCAGAAAGGACCTTTGACACCTGCCCACCCCCACCACCACTACCCCCAAAACCTCCCTCATTTGGGTTTGTCCAATGTTTCCTCGTAACTCAATTCCCATTACACGTTTTTGGCAGGCATTCATGGAGGTGACATGTTCTCATAATGTTGATTTGCTTCATTTCTGGTGAGGTTAACTGATCATTGGTCACGGTGGCATCTGCAGGTTTCTCCGGTGCAGAGTTGCTGTTTTTCCTTTGTAATTAATAAGCTATCTGTGGGAGACGTTTTGAAAGTATGTAAATGGCAGTTGTACCATCACTCCAGCTTCCACTGCTGCTTCTTACCTGCATCAGGGGGCCTCCGGAGTGGGAGGGGTGGCCAGCCAACTCCATCACTCCTCCCTTTATTAGCTGATTTCTACTCTAGTTGATTTTCTCTTCTTCTCCCCTTTAATGATTTATTACCAGTAGGGACTCACTGATTCTTATTTTTTTCATGTCGGATACTCCATTGCTACTGTTCTTTGTGTCGGTGCTGAAATCACCATAGATGTGCCAGTCGGCACTTGCTGGCTCTCTCCCTCGATGTGCCCCCATCGTTCTTCACACTCTCCCTCCCGCACAGCACATCCCAGGCTCATCTCGCATTTCCCTCGTCCCAGCCATCCCGTATGACAGCCCATTTCTCCCAGGCTCCCTGGCTCCTCTCAGTGGACAGTGGCACTCAGAGACCAAGGTCAGAGGACAGGTGTAGTCACGTTACCAGGCAGAGTCCACGTGCCTGACGCTCCAAAAGGCCAATACGCAAATGACAGCATTTGGAGTGAGGAAAGGGTTATTGATTGAGAAAGCACCAGCCTACAAGATGGGAGTCCATCTCCCTAAAGTACAGAGTTCAGTTTTCTCTCATGTCAAGGGAAGGAGAAATGGGAGGGGCAAGGGATGACCTCAGATGTCAGGGCACCAGCAGGGGTCGAGGAAGTCCATGAAACCTCATTGTTCCCAGTCCCTTGACCCCAATTGATTGGAGTCTGGTCCCTGGGCTCCTGTAAGTCTTTGCTAAACAATTATTATTTTTGTACGTATTTCCCCCATCTCCTCTGGAGAGGCACCTTCCAGCACGGAG
>NW_006300367.1:4616605-4618265 GCF_000327345.1 Myotis davidii
ATCCAGGAGCAAGGCTCTCCAGGACCAGCACGCCAGAGCTCCAGCCCCATGGCCCCCATGGTATTACTCCTGACCTGCTCTGTCCAATACAGTGGCCACTAGCCCAGTGTGACTACTTACATTTTAATTCACTGAACTGAATTTGGATTGAAAATGTAGATGCTCCGTTGCACTAGGCACATTTCCAGCTCTGCACAGACACAGAACCTCCTAGCAGCACAGATGGTCCAATTCGATGCTACTGCTCTAGACCGACTAACTCAGAGGGCTGGGAGGTCTGTGTCCAGAGCACCCAGGGCCCTGAGGGAGGTTAAGCTCCAGGGTCAGAATGTGTTTCCCTGATGGTGGAGGAATGTGTGCACATTGAAGGACACCTTCCTGTGACGACCATGGGCCTGAGGCCAAGGAAGCAGAAGCGTCAGGGACTGGAAAGTAGATAACCTGGCAAAGTAAAAGCCCTCCTCGCCCTCTCTCTCAGGAAGGCTTGTCACAACCAGGAAAGCGGGTTGTTCACAGTGGGAGGAAGGGTCTGCAGCCCAACTCTCTGGAATTGGAGCCAATTCATCTGCATGTCAAAGGGCCCGGGATGAGGGGGCACTTCTTTCCGCTCTGGTCTCCAATGTCACCGGGAGGGGCCTCTCCCTGGCCACAGGGTGGACAAGAGCAGCCGGGCCTTCCTCATATCTTCAGTCCTCTTTCCTGCTGTTTTACTTCTTCACGCTGGTCACTCTCTTGCATTGTTGATTGTCTGTTCCTATGAAATGTTGGCACGTGCGGGCAGGGATTCTTACATGCTCTGCCCACTTCTGTACCCCTGCCCCTCACACAGTGCCTTGCACATGTCGCCATAGACCACTGTGCCCAGTGACTGAGTGCACTGTGGTTGACCCACGTCTGTAAACCACAGGCATGCTTTCCTTCTAGAGCCAATGGGCACAAGCAAGCAGGTGCTCTCTTAGGGTAAAACATCACACAGATCACCCTCCAACGTTAAACTACTCTTAAGTCTGCGAAGGAGCCATGTTCTCTCCACCCCCTCTGCCTCATCATACACACATACACACAGGCATTCACACACACTCCTACGCACACACATGTACACACATGCACACACATACACAGTTTCTGACTTGCCCTGTACTATTCTCTCTTCCCAGAAGTCCTTTTCCAGCAAACACTAGATTCTCAAGCAAACTCTTAAGTCCTCTCAGCTCAGATGGTGCCACCTCTGGGATGTCAGCATTGAGACCCACCGGCTGGGACACAGGGCCTCTTCTTAGAACTTCCTGTCTGACTACTTAGAACTTCCTGTCTACACATCTGTCTCCCCTCCTGACTGAGCTCCTGCCAGCCAATGAGGTTTTCAATTCATCAAGTATTAAAATCTATTCTAATTCTGAATAACTTCTGCATTTCTCAGTAGCCTCCACCCAGGATCTTACAAACACTAATTGGTGTCCAGTGTCAGTTCATGTTCAGTAGGGGCTGCGCCTATAAAACCTGAGCGGCTAGTGTACCTGCCGGAAGCTTTCATCAGTCCAACCTCACACCCCTCCCTTGGCACTAGCTTTGGGCAAAGCCAAACTGCTTATTCCCCACATCTCAATTGCTTTGCTGATACCTTCCCCTGGTGGCAGTGGTCTCTGTCAGGGGCTCTTTC
>NW_006300367.1:4618286-4626459 GCF_000327345.1 Myotis davidii
GTGTGGATATTTCTGACAAAAGCAAAACCTATGTCTGGCTTGTCCCTGAGCTGTTAGATTAAAAATAAGTATGTAGCCATTTTTACAGTATATTAAGATCTGAGATTTCATTCATTCATTCACTCATTTACTCCCGCATCAAACATATATAAGCCACCTGTTTATTTGTAGTAGCGATAGTCATATGAGTAATACAAGGACAAACCAATCATGAATTCTACAGTCAGATGGCTTGCAGTCTATCTAGAGCAGCGGTTCTCAACCTGTGGGTCGCGACCCCTTTGGGGGTCGAACGACCCTTTCACAGGGGTCGCCTAAGACCATCAGAAAACACAGATATAATTACATATTGTTTACAGTAGCAAAATTACAGTTATGAAGTAGCAACAAAAATACTGTTATGGTTGGGGGTCACCACCACATGAGGAACTGTATTAAAGGGTTGCGGCATTAGGACGGTTGAGAACCACTGATCTAGAGAAATGGAGCATATAAATAAAATGATGTGAATACAATGCAGAAGGAGATGCTGGTGTAAGACAGAAGTAGGTGTTTGAGAAAAGACCTTCTAACTGAGAAGATCTGCTTGCTAAAGGGCCTTGGGAGGAGAGCCAGCAGCATGAACAGGAGTTTGAAGTTAACAGGAAGACTTAGATGTTTATTTAATGATGGGGAATCGGAGAGAAGGATTTAAGGCAGCCAAAGCTGTCCCTCGGGTCACTGCCTCACTCAGTCACATCACCACTTCTGCCCTGAGTCTCCTGGGGGATGTGGCCAAGGGCAGGATGGGGGGCGGGGGCGGGATTTCAAAACAGACCCCACCACCAATATTCTAATATGTCTCTTTACTGAAATAATCCCAGCAACAAGTCCTCTGCCTTTTTAAAACTCAGAAATAAGGCTATTACAATGCCCCCAAATATGATGCCTGCAATTTTGACATAACTTTTTAAATAAATATTAATGACTTTATTAAAAATTTTATTTTATAAGTTTAAATTCTGGGCAAACACAACATAAAATCACATTTTGTGAAGTGGCATCCAACATATAATCTTAAAAATAACAATAAATCACTAAATCTTTAAAAAAAACATAAATAAATGTGTGCAACATTACCTGCCCCTAATAAAAACAGATAGGTTAATAAACCAGTCGGCTAACAAAAGTACTAGGAAAAACATACCCTGATTTTTTGCTTCTGGTTAGATATGGCTGGTTAAAAATAATTTGTATGGGCGGGCGCGCATGCGCACGGGTGTGTGTGTGTGTGTGTGTGTGTGTGTGTGTGTGTGTGTTGTGCCTTAAAAAAAAAAAAATTTGTATGACCCTGGCCAGTGTTCTCAATGGTTAGAGCGTCAGCCCCATGCACTGAAGAGTCGAGGGTTTGATCCCACTCCAGGACACATACCTGGGTTGTAGGTTTGATCTCCAGCCCTGGTCAGGGCACATGTGGGGAGTCAACCAATCAATGTGTCTCACATCAACCTTTCTCCCTCTCCTCTCCTTCCTCTCTCTCTCTCTCTCTCTCTCTCTCTCATTTCTCTTCCTCCCTCCCCTCCACGCTCTCTAAAAAATGTCAATGGAAAAAATATCCTCGGGTGAGGACTAAAAAAATCAATTGCATTGTAAATATTCCTGTTTCTGCGTTAAGTTTACTAGGATGCTGCTTGCCACTGTGGAGTCTCTGCTCACCTCTGCATCCTGGGAAAGGTGAACTCTGCCACCTCTGCCTACCTGCCTTGTCCTGTTGAATAGTTCCCTGCTCTATGCAGGAATTTCCAGGTGTGCAGAGCAAAGCTGGGAGCTGGGGGGAGTGGTAAAACCCAGAAGTACCAACTTTTTGCCTTTATCCGAGTTCCTGCCCGGTGCTGATCCCATGCCCCAGCCAGGAGAGCAACCCCTCCCCAACTTCCACATGAACACAGCTTGTGAGCCTCTGAGCTGGCCACCCCTCAGCCCCCTGCTCCTGCCAGCCTCCTGCAGTGTGAAATGCCTCATAAATTAGAACAGTTGATGGGGAATCGTGCTGACAGCTAGCAAAGGCTGAAAAAACAACAGAAATCATACAGGGTGCGCCACACTCCAACATCGCTGACTGGATGGGCAGAACAGAGCGGGGTTAGTGGGTTTAGGGACGTGCATCTGACTGCTCACATAAACCCGTGTGGTGCGCTGGGTGTCCACATCGCTCACCTGGACGGCCAGTCAGAGAGGCGCGCCTGCACCTCTCAGACCCTTTCAGCGCCAGAGGTCAAAGTCCCACTTCCAGTGAACAGCGGTCACCACGTTAGCGTGGCCCGCGAGTTACTGGTAAAGGAAGGGAGCAAAGGGAGTCAGGCATTACGCCTAATAAACCTACGAAGCGGAACCGGACAGTAAGCCTGACTTAGTTGGAAGGTGCAGCACTCACAGGCTCCCAGGGGGCCGCCACATCCTCTGCCTGAGGGACATGGTCACCAGCAATCCCTGCGCAGACAGAAGGGATGGGCTTTCCAATCTCCCCCCAGATGCCAGGCAGCAGCAGAATCATAGGAAGGAGGAATAAAATTCCTTTGCCAGACGTGTGCACAGTAGACACCAGATGAGGAGGCAGCACTTGGAGGCTTGTGCAGTAGGAGCCAAAATAGTGGCATAAAGGGGTGGAGTCTAGCCCGAGAAAACATGGAAAAACAACCGGATTGGATAAGGGCTCGGAACCCCAGAAGGTCCAAGAAAGGGATTGGATGGGAGGTGGGCCCAGCACAAGCCCGGGAAAAACCAGCCAGTAGGTTGATACTTTGAAAGAAAACCTGCTCCTTCCAGAAAACCTAGAAAATATATGAAGGGTGACCAGGGATCGGGGAGCAGCTGCTGCTAGAACCTGCCCACTCTACAGCCCAGAGAGCATATCATTGCTTTTCACCCCCGTAAATCTGGCCGCTGCGCTTCACCTTCTCCCACACACGTGCCCTTTGAGATTCCTTTCTCACTGCACCACAAGGGCCCATTTTCACCCGCAACACAAGCAACCGATTCTCAGACAAGCTGAGTGGTAGAGCCAGAGCCTTGAGTGAAGGGAGGCTGAGTCCCCTTGAGAAAGAACGTCACTTTACTCCCCCAGATTTGTGCTATTAATTTTTCTCCGTGACTCCCTCAAAGAAGCCTGTGGCCATTTTCCAGGGTAACTGTGAACTGGGGAAAGTGGAATAATCAGACTTTGGGGAGTTACTGGATACTGGCCCTGACCTGACACTAATCCCAGGAGGCCCAAAATGTCACTGTGGCTCATCAGTCAGAGTAGAGGCTTCCGGGGATCAGGTGACTCGCGGCATTTTAGCTCAGGTCCATCTCACAGTGGGTCCCCTCGTCATCTCCCCAGTTCCACACGCATACTTGGAATAGGCGTATTCAGGAAGTGGCAGCATCCCCATATTGGTGCTCTGACCTGTGGAGCGAGAGTTATTATGGTGGAAAAGGCCAAATGGAAGTCACTGGAACTGATTTTACCTGGGAAAATGCCGCGTTCCTGGAGGTATTGTGGAGGTTAGTGCCACCGCTGACTTGAAGGAGACAGGCATAGTGATTCTCACCGTATCCCCGCTTAGCTCTCCTACGCAGCCTGTGCGGAAGACAGATGGGTCTTGGAGAACGGCAGCAGATTGTCACAAGCTAACCAAGTGATCATTGTCGTCTCTGTACCAGATGGGGTTTCGTTTCTTAGCAAATTAACACGCCCCGTGGTGCCTGATGTGCAGCTATTGATCTGGCCCAGGCCTTTTCTCCATCCCTGTTAACAAAGACCACCAGACGCAGTTTGCTTTCAGCTGGCAAGTCCAGCAAGGCGACGGCACATACCTATCGCAGGGGTATGTCAGCTCCCCAGTTCTATGCTCTAGTGCAGCCCACAGGGATCTTGATCACCTTCCTGTTCCATGGGCCATCACGCTGGCCTGTGACATTAATGACATGGACCCAGTGATCAAGAAGTAGCAATGACTCTAGACACATTGGTAAAACATGTATGTGCTCGGGAGCGAGAAGTCCCACAAAAATTCAAAGTCCTACTTCAGTAACAGTTGGAGGGATCCAGTGACCTAGGGCGTGGTGAGCCAACCCTGCTAATGTGAGGGACACATTGCTGCCCTGGTGCTCCTACTACCGAAGAGGAGGCATCACGCCTCATGGGGCCACCTTCCATTTTGGAGACACCATACTCATCAGGGTGTGTTAATCCAGTTCATTTACTGAGTGACCCCAAAACTGCTAGTTTTCGGTGGATCTCTGAACAAAGAAGGCTCTGCCACAAGTCCAGGCTGCTGTGCCAGCTGCTCTGCCACTTGGGCCTCATCACCCAGCAGGTCCAATGGTGCCTGGAGTGTCAGTGACAGACAGGGATGCTGCTTGGAGCCTTTGGCAGGGCCCTGTAGGTGAATTCCCAGTACAGAACCTTAAAATTTTGCAGCAAAGCCTTGCTGTCATCTACAGATAACTACCCTGCTTTTGAGATACTGTTTGGCTTGCTCCTGGGTCTCGGTGGAAATGGAATGTTTAACCATGGGCTACCCAGCTACCACGCAGCCTCAGCCACACATCATGAACCAGGTGCTGTCTGACACACCAACCCGTGAGGCTGGGTGTGCATAGCAGAACTCCATTATCAAATGGCAGTGGTTGGGAACCTCACCTGGCTTACCCTGATCCAGCCCTGGTCAGCCCCAAGCCTTGCCCAAACTGAATGTAAAAGACCAGTTCTCAAAACGCTTCCTGACATCCATGGCCACGGCCACAGGCCTGTCTGTTCAGCCTGGCTGTAACATTCCTACCCCGGGCAGCCGCCCCTCCCTGAAACCAGACGGGGCTCATGGACTTGGAAGATTTAGCACTCATCTCGGAGGCTTTGAGGAGAGGATAGCTGTGCAGAAGCCAAGGGCACAGGGGGCTGGATTTATACTCAGCAAAGTACCCTTGGATGTGAGGGCCCCTTTAATGCCAGATTAATACAGTGAAGCTGAAATGCTTGAGTTCCAGGGGCTTGCCGAGTTCTGCGTGCACTCCCCACAAAGTGGATTAATGCTGTGGCTGGCGGCCCTCAGCATGATATATTAATTTATTGGCATTTAGATTTATGGGCTTCAAGACATGCTAACCGAATACAGTTAAAATTAGCCAGCCTGACCCTGCTGTCCTCAAGCCTGCGAGACAGTTGGGAGGATTTATGTTTCTCTGCAACCACAGGAGTGCTTTGGAATCAACCCAGTGATGGGCCACCGCTCTGCTTCATTCAGTGGGGGTGGGGGTGGGGGAAGAACAGAAGCGCATGTATTGGCCACATTTTAAAGCCCTTATTCAAGTTCAGAGGCACTTTTCTGGCTTGCTCCATAGGTTGGATAATGTAATGGTCTTTTAAAGATGCTGGGAGGCTGTGACCAAAAAGGAGAAAGATTAATCAAAAGGCAGTTGAGTTTCCAGTTGATCTGGCTGATAGACTGCATCACAGAACTGCCCTGCCCAAGACCTACCCACAAAAGCAAAACCTAATGAAAGCATCAATTCAAGTCCCATGTTTTGCCAACAGCAGCCAAAGGCGGAGTGGGGCATAACCTACTGCACTGCATGCTTCAAATGGGAAACTGAGGCAAGTGGCAGAAGAGGTGTTGCCCCACCCCAAGAACACACCAGTGAGGCTGCAGGGCCCGGAGGCTTCTTGCCCACACCCTCCCACCCAGAGTGAAGCAGGCGGGGGCTGGGGCTGGGGCTGGGGCTGGGCCGTTTTCCCTGGCTGGGGAGAAGTGGAGGAGTTGCTGGCGCTGAGGAGACATGGGTGAAGTGGGATGGACACTCCCTGTGGGAAGAGACACCTGCTGCGGGGGGAGGGGCAGATCTGGAGCCATCTCACAGGAATGCGCATTCGCTCCATAGCCAACACCTCGGCAGTCTGAGCAGAGCCCTAGCCAGGTGTCCTCAGAGAGGCTGCACTCCCATCATGCCTCGGGCTACAAAAAACCAATAAAACTCCTAATACAGAGAAGCTCTGAGGGGCAGCACACGGACCGGAATAATGAAGAGAGGGCAGCACACTGCTGAACAGAGCTGGCTGGGGCCCTGGACACACTGCTCAGCGGAAGCCAAGGTGAAACGATTCCATCACACAAGCACGCAGCAGACATGTGCATTACTCACACACACACACACACACACACACACACACACACACACACACCCTTCACAGGGAAAGGCGCATGCACACAAGAACAGGCATGAGTCCAGCTGGGAGAAAACATAAGGCAGTGACAGGGACGGCAAATGCCCCGCAATTGCTTTCAATTAAAGAGCAGCCTAAAAGGACCTAAGTACATAACAAGAGAACTCAGACTGAACGATAAAACCAAGAAAATGGACAAAGAGACTAGAGGCATATGGAAGCAAATGAATAACAAAACAACAATATTACAGAACTAATAACACTTGGAAACAGCAAGAAACAGAGTAAAAACCACTGAGAACAATTGCTTATCTGCAGGAAAGTCTGAGAAGGTATTTCTTTAACAACATGTACAGCACTTACTATGTGCCAGCACTGTTCTGAGCACTTCACCAATGCCAGCTATTAATCCTCATAATAATCTTAGGAGGTCGGAACCATCATCTCCATCTTACAAAGGAGGAAAATGAGGCACAGAGAGGGTACCTATCTCGCCCAGCCTACACAGCTAATATGTGGCTGTCTGGATCTAGAATGCTTAAGTTTAACCAATTCACTATAACTAATAGTAACAATAAAAATCCATAACAATAATAATCACTACTGCCCATATGTTTATGGCTCCTCTGTGTTGAGTATTATTGTTTTTTCATGTATTTTTTATTGATTTCAGAGAGGAAGGGAGAGAGAGAGAGAGAAATAGAAACATCAATAATGAGAGAGAATCATTGATCCGCTGAGTCCTGCATGCCTCCTACTGGGACCGAAATCTAGGCATGTGCACTTAACTGGAATTGAACTGGGGACCCTTCAGTCCACAAGGCAATGCTCTATGCACTGAGCCAAACTGGCAAGGGCAGATGGGTAGTATTTTAAGAGCTTTACATATATTAACTCTGTTAACCCTGGAAAACTGCCCTGTGAGATAGGTATGTCATTCTGACTTTATTGTGAGGAAAGTAGGTTCAGTGAGATTGAGTGACTGGATAGTGAACACAGGTGAAAAAGAAAAAGATGGAAGAAGAAATAGTGAGGGAAAATGCACAAAGCAACTAAAATGTGAAACAGATAATAACTGAAAACATCTCTGAAACTGAGGAAGATATCTAAAGATTTTAAAAAGCATATTTTAGTTAAAGACATCTTTATATAAAGCTGATAATGTTAAAAATGTTATTTCCCGGTTAATTATTACAGTTAAAGGATGAAGAAGAAATTCTTCAGAAATCCTGATAATCAATAACCTAGAAAGGTAAAAAAAAAAATCTATATCTATTTTTATATCTATATCTATATCTATCTATATCTATGTCTATATCTATACTAGAGGCCCGATGCACAAAATTCGTGCAAGAGTAGGCCTTCCTTCCCCTGACTGCTGGCACCGGCTTCCCTCTGACATCTGGGACCCGGGCTTCCCTCACAGCCCCAGCTTCGTTCAGAAGGTCTTCTGGAAGGTTGTCCGGAAGGACGTCTGGTCTAATTAGCATATTATGCTTTTATTATTATAGATCTTTATATCTGGCTTCAAATTTCTCCACAGCATCAGCAAAGTCAAAACACAACAGAGCAGGGGTTCAAGATGATGGCATAAGTAAATGTGGAACTCCAATCCTCCCACAACCACATCAAAATTATAACTAAACTACAGAACAACCATCATTCAGAACCACCTGAAGTCTAGGTGAGCAGGCTTCAGGTGGTTCTGAAATCCTATAAGTAAGGATTTATAGAAGAAGCCACGTTGAGACTAGTAGGAGGGGCAGAGACACAGAATGGGCCGGTCCCACACCTGCATGTGCAGATAAAAATCCAGAAGGATATTCTCTGCTGCAGAGTTTCCCCTGAGAAGCAAGGGGTCCCAGCCCCACACCAGGCCCCGAGCCCTGGGTTCCAGTGCCAGGAAGAGAAGTCCCCTTAACTTCTGGCTGTGGAAACCAGTGAGGAGAATGGATGAGTAACACAGAGACTTCTGGAGTCCCAGGCAGC
>NW_006300367.1:4626632-4637710 GCF_000327345.1 Myotis davidii
GAGACAGAAAAAAAAATAACTTGAGAAGAAATCCTGCCTCAAGAACGAAGCATTGCACATTAAAATTATAATTAAACTACAGAACAACCATCATTCAGAACCACCTGAAGTCTAGGTGAGCAGGCTTCAGGTGGTTCTGAAATCCTATAAGTAAGGATTTATAGAAGAAGCCACGTTGAGACTAGTAGGAGGGGCAGAGACACAGAATGGGCCGGTCCCACACCTGCATGTGCAGATAAAAATCCAGAAGGATATTCTCTGCTGCAGAGTTTCCCCTGAGAAGCAAGGGGTCCCAGCCCCACACCAGGCCCCGAGCCCTGGGTTCCAGTGCCAGGAAGAGAAGTCCCCTTAACTTCTGGCTGTGGAAACCAGTGAGGAGAATGGATGAGTAACACAGAGACTTCTGGAGTCCCAGGCAGTTCTTTTTAAAGGGCACACACACCGACTTACTCAGTCTCATTCCCTGAGCTCCAGCACGGGGCAGCAGAAACATATAGGAGGAAATGAGCAGTCTGGCATCAAGACAGGAGTAAGGGGGTGTGCAGCTTTCTCCCAGACGGAAGTGCTGTCAAAGGCCACACTTTATAGCTTATGCTGGGTTGTCCCAGGCAGAGCAAAGGTGGCAGTTGACCTTAACCTGCAAGTCCAGAAAGGCCTCAGAGACAGTGCACCTAGTGGACAGTTTCAGATCACATTGGAGCACCACTCAACCTCCTCCACAAGGGACACACTCAAAAGCCAGACTCAGCAGGCCCCAGAGCTCTACTGAAGTAAGTCCTGCTCCATGAGGTAGGCTCCTGCACAGCTCATTCTCCACAGTGGTTATAGCCAGTCCACACAGCTCATAAGAGGGGTAGATCTCTCCCATTTAGGTAACAACAGCAGTCAAGGCTCAACTACAAGAGGGTGTACACATCCCACAAAAAGAGGGCCATACCTGGAGTGCCCAGATCAGGTGATCAGAAAGGCTGTGCCAATGGGCTGTGCAGGACTCCTGCTACATAAGGCCACTCTACCAACCCTGGAGACATAGCAGCTCTACCTAATACATAGAAACAAACACAAGGAGGTGGCCAAAATGAGGAGACAAAGAATCATGCCCCAAATGAAAGAACAGAACAAATATCCAGAAAAAGAACTAAACCAAATAGAGACAGGCAAGCTACTAAATGAAGAGTTCAAAACACTGGTTATAAGGATGCTCAATGCACTTAGTGAGAATGTCAACAAAGAGATATAAAACATAAAAGTGGAGTTAGAAAACAAAAAAGAATCTGTGAGAAATGAAGAATACAATAACTGAAATGAAGAATACATTACAAGGAATCAACAGTCAAATAGATGAAGCAGAGGATCAAATCAGAGATTTGGAAGATAAGGAAGCAGAAAGAACTAAACCAAATAGAGACAGGCAAGCTACTAAATGAAGAGTTCAAAACACTGGTTATAAGGATGCTGAACTTAGAGGAAGAACAGATAAACTTAGTGGGAACTTCAACAAAGAGATAGGAAACATAAAAAAAGGAAGTAGAAAAAAAGAGATATAAAACATAAAAGTGGAGTTAGAAAACAAAAAAGAATCTGTGAGAAATGAAGAATACAATAACTGAAATGAAGAATACATTACAAGGAATCAACAGTCAAATAGATGAAGCAGAGGATCAAATCAGAGATTTGGAAGATAAGGAAGCAGAAAACACCCAATCAGAACAAGAAAAAAAAATTTTTTTTTTCAAAAAAATGAGGATATTATAAGGAGCCTCTGGGACAATTTCAAGCACAGCAACATTTGCATCATGGGGGTGTCATGAGGAGAAGAGAGCGTGCAAGGAATTGAAAATATATGTGAAAAAAATAATGATGAGAAGCTTCCCTAACCTGGTGAAGGAAATAGATAACACAAAGAGTCCCAAATAAGATGAACCCAAAGAGGCCCACACCAAGACGCATCATAATTAAAATGCCAAAGGTGAAAGACAAAGAGAGAATCTTAAAAGCAATTAGTTACCTACAAGGGAGCGCCCATAGACTGTCAGATGATTTATCAACAGAAACTTTGCAGGCCAGAGGGACTGGCAAGAATATTCAAAGTGATGAAAAGCAAGGATGTACAACCAAGACTACTTAACCCAACAAGGCAATCATTCAGAATTAAAGAACAGATAAAAAGCTTCCCAGACAAGAAAAAAGCTAAAGGCATTCACCACATTTCAGTGTTACAAGAAATGTAAAAGGGTCTTCTTTAAGAAGAAGAAAAAAACAAAGATATGAATAATAAAATGGCAATAAATACAAAACTGTAAACAATTACTTTAAATGCCAATGGATTAAATGTTCCAATCAAGACATATAGATAACAAAACAAGACCCTTACATATGCTGTCTACAAGAGACTCACTTCAGGTCAAAAAAAAACACACAAAGTAAAGGGATGGAAAAAGATATTTCATGACAATGGAAACAAACAATAGCTGGGGGAGCAATATTTATACCAACAAAATAGACTTTAAAACAAAGGGTATATAACAAGAGTCAAAGAAGTATCTAGCAACTCCACTTCTGTGTGTTTATCCAAAGAAATCCAAACAGTAAATCAAAAAGTAACAGTAAACATCCATATGTTCATTGCAGCATTATTTACAATAGCCAAGTTCTGGAAGTAATGTAAAGTGTCTATCAATAGATGAATGGATAAAGAAGTGGTGCATATATACAATGAAATATGATTCATCCATAAAAAAGAATGAAATCTTGTAATCTGCAAAAATATGGACAGACCTAGAGGGTATAGTGCTGAGTGAAATAAGTCAGACAGAGAAAGACAAATGCCATATAATTTCACTTATGTGTGAAACCTAAAAATAAATAAATAAATGAATGAACAGGCAGAACAGAAATGGGCTCAAAGATACAGAGAACATTTTGACGATTGCCAAATGAGAGGCAATGAGTTAAGGGAATGAGTGAAAAAGGTGAAAGGATTAAGAAGCATAAATTGGTAGTATAGTACAGCATAAGTAATATAGTCAATAATATTGTAATAGCTAGATATAGTGTCACGTGAGTACTAGATTTAGTGGGGTTATCATTTAGTAAGTTATATAATGTCTAATCTCTGTGTTGTACTCATGAAATGTGTATCAACCTTAAAATTTTTTTAAAAAAATATTTAAACTAAAAAGATAAAAAGACAACATGATATCTACCAGTCCTTAGAGAACAAATTAGAGTAAACTGCCAAAATATCTTTTAAGTAGAATAGTCCAGATAGCTTTTAAAATCACATAGACAATAGGTAAACTTATCCAAATGAAAAAAATTCAAAGATTACCAACATCATAAGTACCTCCTTAATTTTTTTAAATATAGACAATTTAGAGAGGGATTTTAAAAATAAAGAATGTGAACATAGGAGGTTAAAAATGGTGATGGAGTAACTGGATGCTACACAGACACATTCCCAGGACCAAACTGGAATTACAACTAAAATAAAATAAAAAAACCATCCTGAATAATCAAATGAAGACTAGCTGGAGAGAACCCTGATAACCAAGGACAGAAAGTGGATACTGCATAGAAACTGGCAGACCTTTGCTATCCAGGTGGTTTTTGCTTGGGGGGGGGGGAAACACAGTTGACCCACCCTATTAGAAAACCCCTTGCCCCACCCTGTGGAGTTTCTGAGGCCCATTAAGAGACTGAGAATAACAATTAGCCTCCAGGCAGAGAAATTGCCCCACCCTGTTGGAAAACATCTCACCCCACCTGTGGACAATTGCCTGAGGCTGCTCAAGACTAAATCCAATCAGCCTGAAGGCAGAGGTAGGTCTCTGGAGGTTTTGAGTCTTTGCCTGACCAAATTAGTCAGAAACAGTGTTTGAATCCCTGCTGCAGACACCACCCCTGATCATGCAGCAAGGCAAAAGCCAGCTGGACCCCAAGCACCTGCAGCTGACACCTACAGGACAAGCTCAGTGGGGGAAGGGAGTAAAGCTCAGAACAGATACAATCAAGGCATGAGACTCAAGGTAGACACACCCTCTGAGATAAGGAGTCCCAAAACACTGGACTACTAGAGGCCTCAACCTCTAAGACCTCAATCAGGTTGCCCAAGACCAGAAAGGGACAGTGACTCACATTCACCTGCACCAGAGAAGCTCCCAAGAGGCCCAAAATAGACATACCAAGGGACCAAATTCAACAACATCAAAGCAAAATCCAGTGAGCTCCACAAATAGCAAACCCAAAACACGTGTATAGCAGCCAGCAGAATGACATTGGGATTGAACCTCACTGGCAGAAAGTTGGAGGGGAGATCCCTCTCACAAATGGGACATCAACAATCAAGTCCCAATTACAATAGGAGAGCCCAGATAATGCACACAAGGGGCATTCCTAGAGCATCCAGCTCAGGTGAACAAAGACTACACCACTGAACCCCTCAAGACATTTTCTACATAAGGTCACCCCATAAAGACTGGGAGGCATAGCAGTTCTAATACATAGATGCAAATACAAAGATATAGCTAAAATGGGGAGACAAAGAAACAACCCCCAAATGAGAGAAAAGAAGGAATCTCCAGAAAAAGAACTAAATGAAATGGAAGCAAGCAACCTATCAGACATAGAGTTCAAAGCAATGGCATAAGATGCTTAAGGAGCTTAGTACAAATTACAACAGCATGAAAAGGGAAATAGAGGCCATGAACAATAACCAGACAGAAATGAAAAATGATATATCTGAAGTCAAGAACACACTGGAAGGTATTAAAAGTAGATTGGATGAAGTAGAGGATTGAATGAGTGAATTGGAAGACAAAGTAGAAGTAAATACCCAATTAGAGCAGCAAATAGAAAAAAAGAATTAAAATGCAGGAAGATAGCTTAAGGGAGCTCTGGGACAATATGAAACAGAACAACATCTGCATTATAAGAATCCAGAAGGGAAGAGTGTGAGCAAAAATCAAAGAACCTATTTAAAGAAATAATGACAGAAACTCCCCTAGCCTGGTGAAGGAAAATGTCACACAAGTTCAGGAGGCACAGAGTCCCAATCAAGATGAACCCACACCTAGACACATTATAATTAAAAAGGTAAACATTAAATGCAAAGAAAGAATCTTAAAGGCAGCAAGAGACAGAAAATTATCTACAAAGGAGTTCCCATTAGAATGTCAGCTGACTTCTCAATAGAAACACTTCAGGCCAGAAGGGAGTAGCATGCAGTACTCAAAATAATGAAAAGCCAGGGCCTAAATCCAAGACTACTATAGCCAGCAAGTCTATTATTTAAAATTGAAGGAGAAATAAAAAGCTCTTCAGACAAAAAAAAAAAAAGGTTAAAGGAGTACCTTACTACCAAACCAGCAATGCAAAAAATGTTAAAAGGACTGCTTTGACAAGAAGAAAAAGAGAGAGAGAATCATAGGCATAAAGAAAATAAAAATGGCAATAAATAAATACCTATCAATAATAATCTTACATGTAAATGGTTTAAATACTCCAGTCAAAAGACATAGAGTGACTGAATGGGTGAGAAAATATGATCCATATATATGCTGTCTTCAAGAGACCCACCTCAGAACAAAAGATACACACACATTGAGAGCACTAGAGATGGAAAAATATATTCCATGCAAATGAAAAGGGGGAAAAAATATGGGTAGCAATACTCATATCAGACAAAATAGACTTCAAAACAAAGGCCATAACAAGAGACAAAGAGCTTCCAAGATAGCAGCCAGGAGAATGGCAGTGAGGAAGAGAGTGTGAGTGAGTGAATGAGGGAGTGAAAGGAAAGTGTGTGGAGATGGCACGGGTATGTGTGTGTCTGAGTGAGGGACAGCTAGATCTTGCAGGATCTTCAGGGGCTGGAAGACCGAACTCGCCTAGCCAGGCAGCCTCTGCTACCACAGTAATCTCTCCTGGAGCACCAGGTCAGCATGCCTCAGGGAGGACCTGAGGGGAGGAGGCACGAGGTCAGCATGCTGCAGGGAGGACCTGAGGCAGCTGTGTGATGAGCAGGCCTTAGAAGCAGGACCTTCCACACAGATGGAGTCAGCTGGACCCTGAAGACTAAAATCGCATTTGAGTCAAAAGGACAATATGTAGGACATGTAACATGAAGGGGCAGGGGCCCTGTAATCACGCCGCCGGCCTGGGGTGCTTGTTTTGAGTGGTTGCCCACCTTTCCTGGCATCATCTCTGTGTGGCTACAGACTGCTCTATGCAAAATCAAATGAAGATATTTCTCTGCACAGCAGTGGTCACTCTGGCATTTCTCTCCCCATCGGATCTCACAGCAGTGCCTTCCTCTTCTAACCAGGGCGGCAGCAGGCCTGTGGCTGCAGGGCTCCTGCCTGGAAGCAGAACCCCCCTACCCCCGGCTGTGGCTCCTGGAGGCCCCAACATGTTTCCTGGGACAGCAGCCCAAGGTAGCATCAGAGGGGCAAGTGCAAAGGCTTGGGGCCCATCAGCAATTGGCTGTCTCCACAGGGAGCTGTGCATGGCAAAGCCTCTTCCTGCATTGACCATCCCCTCCTGGAAGAACCCCCAGGGTCAAAGGGCAGAGCGGCACAGTCCCCTGGCACCACAGCTGACACGGGCCCTCGGGCCTTCCCTTCTCTCTCACCCAGACCTCTCGTTCTGTGAAGGGCACAGAGCGCCTGACTGGTGGTCTCTTTAGACACCCACCCCCAGCTCGGCACCCAAGACGCGGCATGTGGTCACCGTGACCCTCTGGGTGTCTCATTCCAGCCCCTTCATTCCCTCCAAGCCTTCTGGGCCAGAAAAGTCCGGCTCAGCCCCGCCCTCTGCACCTTCACTCTCTCAGACCTGGAAGTGGGGTGGGAGGTGGAGTTGAGAAGCATGATTATTTCTGGTCAAGTCTTATTCTATGTTGAGAGCACAGATAAATTCAGAAAATTAAACACACTTTCCTAAAAAATTCCTCAACAGCCATTCTGGAGCCGGGGTCTCTGGTCTGTCACAGCAGGTGTCCGTTAGGGAAGCATGTCTGGAGGTGGGGGTGGGGCTCAGGGCTGAGCCCCCACCTGGTGGGCCTGCTGCCTCACCCCAGGACCAGGAGGGTCCCAGGGCAGGGTGCTCAGGGACTGACAGGGCTCATTTTACTTCACTTAATCCCGCTCACATGTTTAAGATGGCAGCCCTGTCTTACCGATGGAGACCTGGGGTCAGAGAGCAAAGGAACATGCCCAAGGTCCCTGGGAGACCAAGCAGAAGAGGCGGGGCCAGGAGGCGGGGCGCCTGTCCCAGAGCCCCTGAGCTCTGTGGGTGTCACCATCCCCAGAAGACCTGTCCCTTCAGGAGACACATTCTCCTGAGATCAGTCGGGATGGAGATGAGTTTCACCAGCATCACCTTGAACTTCCTCACTGAACCTGTCTGTGGGGGGAAGGCACACCCAGGGCACGTCCTAGGAGACCGAGATACAGCTTAGCTAAGTGACAAAGTAGGAGGCGCTCATGTGACCCCACCCCAGGGCCTGGGAGAAGGTACAAGATGAAACAGAGGGCTGTCTAGCAGGTGGCCTGGCGCAGCTCACCTAGTGCCCTAGCCCTGGCCCTGCTGCCGAGCACCTTCCCACACCTGCGCGGGAGGGCCCCTGCCTGCGCCAACATGTCAGCCCCGTGTGCGCTGCGCTAGTGTGGGCAGCAAGCTGGCGCACACCTCCCCATCATGCTTCACCTCCCTCCTGCCCTGAGTCCTGCTCCATGAAACATGGTCAACCCTTACGGGCTCCCCACCGCATCCTCTTCTCCTGTTCCCCCTCAGACCACTGCAGTCTGCCCCTCACACCCCTCTCCTCTCACAGGGTCCCACAGCCTCTTAGTGACCACGTGCTACACGGGCCTGAGGTCTTCTCACTGCCCTGAGCCATGCCCTTCGTTGCTACTAAAATCATCCACTCCAGCGCCTTCGACAGCACAGAGGACCAGCGCTCTCACATGGTAAGGTCCCAGAGGGACTGCCCAAAGCTGCCTGGTGGTCCGTCTACCTTTCTGCTCTGTGTTCCTTGGCACATGGCTCCTCCGGTAGCCAAAAGGCCACGATGCTGCAGGAGCTCAGACATCAGATCCACGTTGCAGAGGGCAGCAGCGAGGAGGGAGAGGGAGAAGCAAACGCTTCCCTGGGAACACTATCTAATGACATCTGTGCAGATCCCACTCTATGTGCTGGGAAGCTGGAAGCGTGGTTTTCATGTGTGGTTACCTGGTGGTTAACTGCCGGACACCCTCATTCTCCGGGCACCTCTCTGCTTCAGCTGGGAGTCTATGGACCTACCTCCCTGATCGTCCTTCCTAACACAATCTCATCCACACTCGTTCCTAGCTCTCTTCTCTTCCAGGGCCCTCCTAGAGCGATGGCTAGGAATCTCGGTCCCTTGGCCTCTGGGTGCCTCTAACTGCTGGCCCCGTAGGCAGTGCCCGTCTGTCTGTGTCTTCATAAATGCCTCTAACTCTGGTTTTCTTCCTGTTATCACCCTGGGACCATCAAGTCTTCCTGGCCAACAGAGCCGGTTGAATGGATGATTTCCCAGCAAATCTGTGACAAATCTGTCACCTTCTGCTACCATCTTCTGCTCTGCCTGTCCCGCACCAGGGCGGGAGAATGCAAATTGAGAATGTGTCCCCTGCTGGGTGTACTGCTGGAGTGCCTGCAGTGGTGGCCGGGTGGGAACCAGCACTGCCAGCCATCCTCCCGGGCCTGGCACGGGCCACCTGAGGCCATGGACTGTGAATGGCCTGTGCCACCTGTGCCTCTTTCCAGCAGTGCCTGGCTGTGCAGGGGAAAGCAGAGGGAAGCACAGACATGGATGGCCTGTGCCCTGAGCCAGGGCCCTCACTGCACCACCTCCAGGTGGGACAAACACTGATGTGGCTGAGCGACAGCACTGTGTGGCACAGCTGGCCCTGGGGAGGCACCTCACCAAAGCCTGTGGGTCCAGGCCAGGAGCCCCAAGGGCCCAAAGTGATGGGGTTCTGGCCCCAGTGGAGGATGTGCACTGTGGAAGGAGGCCGGGGAGGCTCCTGCCCTCACTAAGTGCTGCCTGAGTGCTTCAGGACGAGGAGCAGGAGCAGACAGCCAGGGTTACGTAAACAGCAACGGGGAATAAGACAAAACCCCAGAGACACTCATCCAACACAGGCCAACAGAACGACAAGAAGGCAGAACCGTGCCCCCAGGAGCCAGCAAGTTCCTCATGTTCTTGGTGCCAGGGCTCAGCCCCGAGGCTGCGCGTGTCCTCTGGGCAAAGACTTTGCTTCCCTCCCCAGGAAGGGCTCGGACAAAGAGATAGGACACCCCTTTATCTTGGAAAGGTGGGGGAGCTCCGGGACAGGGAAGTGGGCACTGAAGGACACACCGAGGACTTTGAGCTGGGTCAGGAAGGAGAAGGCAGAAAGGGCCACTGCCCGGAGGACTTGGAGAGGAACTGGATGTCTCAGAGTGGGGACGGACAGCGAGTGGGCAGAGCTGAGGGCGGGGCTGTAGGAGGAAGGTTCTCGGGAGTGGCCAGGTTCTGGGTGGGAGACGAAGGCACGGCTGCCCTGGCCTCCAGAGATGCCCCAGAGAGGAGGAGAGGCCCCAGGCTGGCTAGACCAGGCAGGTCATCAGCGTGAAAGGCGACACCACAGACATGGAGGGTAGATCTGCAGGCAGGTGCAGGCCTCAGGTGTCCAGAAGCAGCAGGGCCTGGGCAACTGGAGGGCAGTGGTGGTGGGCAGGCCCTCGGGGCCGAGCGCAGGCAGGAGGGCACCATGGCCAGCAGTCAGAGTCCAGGTTTCCTTCTGATGAACAATGGCTTCGAGCGGGAACCAAACACCCCTTCTCGAAGACGGGGGCACTGGCCGGGGTCAGCAGGCTGAACGTTAATATCTGAAGAACCAGAGGAGCTGATCAAGTGGAAGAAGGAGCCAAGAGGGTCCCTGGGCAGGGGAGGCAAAGGCGAAAGCAGTCACATGGGGTCTGGCTCTGAAAGGCAATAAAAACTGTAAGGTCCTTGAGCTCATCCCCAAAACAAGACAAACTGGCTAATAGCAAAATGCGGCACAGGATTCTGTGCTCAGAACCTGGTGGTCCAGGCAGAACCAAGAGCTCTACATCCAGGACCACTAGGGAAGGGGTGGTCGGTAACCCCAGCCCTCGGGTGTCCCAGGCCTGGAGGGGGCGCTGTTTGTAAACACCCGGTCCCCCGGGCACAGGAGTGGACGCAGCTTCCCTGACCTGTGGTACCCACACCGAGGCAGCAGGTGTGAGGAGCCGGCCTGGAGGAGGACGAAGCACAGATGTCCAGGGAGGCAGGAGCAGGGCAGCGTGCGGTGGAGAGGAGACCCGATGGGGCAGAGGACGGGGCGCAGGTCTCACAAAGAAGGTGAAGCCCGGAGAAGGCGGGGGTGGGGGAAGAGATGGTGGCTGGGTCCCCGGAACTCAATAGCACCTCCAGGAGCGCGGGACCCCGACCCGAGCCACACGACCCAGGGGCATCACAACCCGATTTGAGTCTCCCAGAGACAAGCGCAGTGGTGTGCAGCGCCTAACCCTCAAGTCCAGTCACCCCTGTTCGCACTGGCCTCTGGACAGAGCAGGGGAAGGGGGCCAAAGCCTCTGCCAGCCCACCCCACATGCCCCCAGGCCGTCCCCCAAGCAGGCAGCCCGCGGGGAGACTCAGTCCTCACTGCTCCGGGGCGCAGCGCCCGGCACCTGGCCCTGGCCCTGGCCCTGGCCCTGGCCCAGGGAGCAGTGGTTGGACCGGCGGCCCCCCAGGACTCCGCTCCGCCTCCAGCAGCTCCGGCTGAGTTCTGCCGCCTGGGCCCTGCCCAGGGGAGCGGTGGCCTGGGCGGTGACCCTTCGGGACCAGCGCGCTCTCCAGCCTCCCTGCCCAGTTCTGCCCACGTGGCCCAGTAGGTGAGGCCACTTGCTGCTCCCTTGCGGGGCGGACTCGGGGGAATCACCGACTTCTCTGGTTCCCAGCCCCTCCGCCCCGGAGTGGGGAGCGCCCTGGGGAGGAAGCGCCTCGGCTCTCCGCTCTGTGGCGCGGTGGGTGGGGAGTGCCGGGC
>NW_006300367.1:4637720-4639827 GCF_000327345.1 Myotis davidii
CCTGGCCAGGCCGTCCCCGCCCCCAGGGCGCCCCCCCGCCGCCAGTCCCAGGGTCTGCGGGGGGGCTGGGGGGAGGGGGAACGGGCCGAGAGAGACCCTGACTCCTGACCCTTCCCAGAGGCTCCGCTGGAGCAGCCACGCGGGCTCGGGTCTGGCTCGCCGGCGTAAACAGCAACACCCGGTCACACTCGCTCCGGTGGTCCACATCCTGAGGTGCTGTCCCCTAGCCCCAGGGGCCCCACCTCCTTCCTCCTCTCGCTAGGTGACCCTGAGCCAGCCAGCCCATTCTCCAGGCCTCAGTTTCCCCATCCGTGCAGCAGGAGGGGAAGAAAAAAAATCTGGACCCGCCGGGTTTTCTCTCCAGCCCGGCACCCAGAGCCTGAGCGCCACGGATGCGCGTGCCGCGCGCGCCCTCTGGTGTCCAGTCCG
Source organism: Myotis davidii (assembly GCF_000327345.1). Taxonomy (NCBI): domain Eukaryota; kingdom Metazoa; phylum Chordata; class Mammalia; order Chiroptera; family Vespertilionidae; genus Myotis; species Myotis davidii. Next base: position 4,638,150 of record NW_006300367.1, read on the forward strand.
CCGCTGCGCCGTTCTCAGGGTGAAGCCAGCCGGTTGTCTGAACTGGTTAATAAAAGGCAACAGAGAAGGGAACGGGATCGATCAGCCTCAGGAGGCATAAATAATAGGTGAGTGATGGTGAGCGAGTGGACAATTGAATGGACGGACAGTAAAATGAATGCATGCACGAAATGGGTAAATGAGCAGTGAAACAGTCAATTGATGGCCTTTGGTGACTATTTTCAAACATGTCATTTAGAATAAACTATCAGGCTGATCCTCCTGCCCACAAGGCCTTGCGCAGCGCGTGCAGTCCTGCCCACGCTCACCCTCACCTTCTCGTCCTCCTCCACAACCCTTCTGTGCCTGCCTATTCCTCTGGGGGAACTTCGCCTGGGGCTCTCCCGGGGCTGCATCCCTCATCCTTGGGGGTCCAGCTGCTTCGGTTCTTCCTGGATCTCACTGCTGGGGAGCTAGCTTCCCCTCAGCAGGGTCCCCTCCAGTATCTGCCTCTCCTTCCAGGCCTTACACAGTGACCACCAGACACGCCTGTGGGCGGGCATGTCCCCAGCATCTGCAGGGTGCCCCATGCACCGTAGGTGCTCAGGACAAACGAAGGAAGAGGGCAGCTTGCTGGTGACCTGACAAACAGAAGCTTCCAGGTGCGAGGCCCCCTCCAACCCCACCCACGTGGCCTGGAGCTGACAGGACGAGGAGGGGGGAGTGGAGGAAGCCGGGGCCTGGATCCACGCCTGCCAGTCCAGCCTGGGGCTCCTGAGCTGCCAGCTTTGCCCACCTCCGTCCTGGGAGCTGGGGAGGGGAGCGAGGGGAGGCAGTGGGCTACCACCAGCCATTCCCCTGCCGGCCTCGCGCCTCAGGCTGGGCTCCTGAGCCAGTTGTTCGGGGAGCTGTGTGCATGGACTTTGATGCTAATCAGCAAGCAGCCGCTCAGGGTGGCTTCGTCAGCCTCCAGCGGGAACAGCACCACCTGCTGTCCTGCTCCTTTAGCTTCGCTGGACTTGGCGCCTGGTCTGGGATCAGCGGGGATGTGGGCAGTTCACCCACCACATCTGAACCCTCTCAGCCTCTCTCCTCCGAGATGTCTCCCCTCACTTCCCTCCATCTGTGGGGGCCCCAAGCCTGCCTGCTCGTTCTCCAAGCCGGTGGGAGTCTGGGTTTCTGTCCCCACTTGCTGCCCGGCTCCAGCTGGTACAGGGACAGCAGAGCCTCACCGGGCCTCGGGCCTCCCACAGTCCCCGCCCAGCGTCCTCCTGCTTCGGGCCCCTCCCCTGTGGGCACCCTGGTGCCCTCACCGGTGGCTCAATGCTGTGTCCAGAGCTTGCAGCTGTGGCCTGGGGCAGGTAACTCAACAGCAGCTCCCCCTCACTATCCAGGGCTACCCCCGCCTCCGGGGGCCTTCTTACAAGCGGGCTTTGGGTCTGACCCCCTCGACTGGTCAGCACACAGGTCACATCACCCTCTAGGCCAGTGATGGCGAACCTATGACACCTCTGACACGCGAACTCATTTTTTTGGTTGATTTTTCTTTGTTAAATGGCATTTAAATATATAAAATAAATTCCAAAAATATAAGTCTTTGTTTTACTATGGTTACAAATATCAAAAAATTTCTATATGTGACATGGCACCAGAGTTAAGTTAGGGTTTTTCAAAATGCTGACACGCCGAGCTCAAAAGC
>NW_006300367.1:4639876-4652059 GCF_000327345.1 Myotis davidii
AGCTCTTTCCCCATCATTTTATTTTAAAATTTAACTAATGGAAACTCCACAGTAACTCCTATGCCAGGCAAAGCATCCCAACCTGGGAGCTCCCGGGGACCTCGTCTTCCCTGGCCCCAGGGAACGCTGGGCGGCCTGCTTTCCTGCCCAGCCCCACGGCTAGCGCCCTGCTGTGGGCCTGGGGCTGGGAGGCCGGCAAGACTCCTTCCCCATGACTGTCCCTCCGCAGCCGAAACCCCACCGTGGAGGCCTCTGGGCAGCGAGGCTCCAGGGCCTGTGCTCCTGTAGCCTCCCCTCCACAAGCCCCTCTTCTTCAGGGGCCCCGGAAGGGGGCATAGTGGTGGGGGCATGGGGGGAACCACCTCTTTTTTTTTACCAGCAAAGCTCCCTTTTTGCTGTGGCGGACACCGAGATGCACGACTCACACCCCCGTCAGAGAAAGGACTCGGCGCCGGGGGCAGGCTCGCTGGCTGCCCTGACATTTTTGCTCACTCTGCTGCCCCAGCCAATCACTGAACCTGGTCATTTCCCCAAAGCAGGACCCCAAGCAGCCAGGGTCCACAGACAGACAGACAGCCGGCGCTCTCTGGAACCCCACCCCCTTCCATGGGCCAGGAGAGATCTGGTCAGATCTTACCGTGGTCTGGAGGCCCCTGCCCAGGCCCACTCTGTTCTTTCCCCCCAGGTGCTCCCCCCTGATAACCCTGTTCCCCCCTGCCCTCCCCCTGATAACCCTGCTCCCCCGTGCCCTCCCCCTGATAACCCTGCTCCTCCCTGTCCATCCAGCAGTCCTCCCCAGATCCCAGGCCCTCCCTGCCCGCAACCAGTTTTCCTCCCCAGCCTGTCACCAGCCCCAGCCTTCCCCCCGCTGGGATCTCCAGGGGGATAGCACCCGCCCTGTCTCCTCGGGTGTCTGCTAACACCTGTGAGAGGCCCACTGAGCTCTGCCCTCCGTGGCTCTATGTCCAGGCCCTGGAATGGTGTCAGACGCGGGCTTGTCCTCTCACAAACACTCGCTGAATAAACGACGAACAAATGCCAGGAGAGCCCACCCACAACCTCACACTGACCCACACGGAGGCCTCTGGGGTGGAGCTGCATGGGGAGAGCGCCGTGGATGCTGGCGAAGTGACAGGTGTTAATTTGCCATGGTCCCCACCCCGATGTCCTGCCCCCCGTCCACTGACAGGCTCCCCACCCAAGAACATAGAAACAAGAGCCGGTGGAGGGTGTGGGGAGGCCAGCGCAGGCAGGCCGGAGGAACTCAGATGCATGCCTTTCCTAGCAACAGTGGCTGCCACGCTTTAGGGTGCTGGACCCCACTCCACCAGGACTGCCCTGCATCTCGCTGCTCTGGGAGGAGGGTCTGATTGTGTCCGTATTCAGGTGGGAAAACCCAAGGTGAGAGGAAGGTGCATAGTCTGCAGGAAGCCATGCAGCTAGCACATGCTGGAGACAGGGCCCACACCAGGGCTGGCTCCTGTTTGCTCAGGCCCTGGTCCCCAGCCCCCTCCCCTGCTGAAGCTGCCTGCTTGCTGGGGTCAAACTCCAGCAGGTCCAGGGGTCCCCAAAGGTGTGGACGGAGTCGGCGAAGAAGGAATGACAGAGACAGTGTTCAGTTGATCAGCAGCCTAGCCAGGATCTCTAGTTAAGTTCTGGTCTGGATCTCCAGCAAAGTTCTGGTTAGGATCTCCAGCCAGGTTCTCTGTCCATGGTCTCTTGCCAGGTTCTCCAGGTTCTCCAGCCAGGTTCTGTAGCCATGTTCCCTCACTAGGCTCTCCAGCCAGGTTCAGTCACCGGGTTCTAGTCAGGTTCTCTTGCCATGTTCTATCCAGGTTCTGTCTCTAGGTTCTGTGTCGGGGAAACAACCTTTCTCGGAGAGGTGACCTTGGTTAAAACACAAAGCACCAAGAAGGTGAGCAAACATATTAAGAACAGTATGCCATATACGCCAGGTCCCTTGAGACATATGCTGTGCAGATGTTTCTTCCATGCAGCAACTGTGTCAAGCAGCAAGGATGGACCGGCTTCCGGCACCTGCTGTCCTGCTTCAGGGCTGTGGCCAGAGCTGTGGGGAGAGTGGAACTCAATTAGACAAATCTGGGAGCACAGCTCTGCACGCTGCTCCTCCACCGTCACCCGGTGGCACATGGGGGCTGGCCCTGCAGAGTGGGGATAAGGAGCGCTCTGAGGAGTGTGAGGGAAGGCAGGGCTCCCACAAGGAATGTCCACAAAGGCTGGTTCTACAGAAGGGGCAGTGTCTTGCCATGTACAGGAGGGTTAGCCCTCCCACACAGGCAGTGTGTGCAGAGCCAGGCGCACAGAGGGGAGAACAAGTGTCTGGAGCTGCTGGTGACGAGGCCTAGGAGACAAGCTTACCTGGAAGGAAGAGTCCAGCAAGCAGCAAGGGTTCTAGAAAGGCGCTCGAGGCAGGCGGTGTGTCCCATGAGGGAACATGGCTGGTGGGGCCAAAGCTGTTGGGAAGGGGCTCTGGTGCTCAGCTCCCTGGTGGGAGGTGGTTGCTGGTATTTTCTCTCTACTCACTCCCTTTCCTCCTGGGCCCGGGAGCCCAGTGTGGACTGCCGAGTGAGGACCGGGAGAATAAGAAAGTCCACCTTATAGTTAATACTTCTCATACCGGATGGCACTGTTAGTCTAGTCAAGCACAGTTAGACACCAAGATGGGGCCCTGATGGAAAACAGTGTGTTAAAGGTGACTGTCTTGTATATGCACTCTTCCTAGCACCCAGCACAGTGGTGGGTGGATAGAGAGATGATAGATAGATAGATAGATAGATAGATAGATAGATAGATAGATAGATGATAGATAGATCTGATAGACAGATGATAGGTAGATCTGACAGACAGTGATATATGATAGATATAGATGATAGAGATAGAGAGAGATGGTAGATATATGATAGATAGATAATAGATACATAATTTAGTTAGATATGATGATAGATAGATCTAATTGATAGGTGATAGCTATGATAAACATAGATCATAGAGAGAGATGGTAGATAGATATATGATAGATAGATAATAGGTGCATAATTTAGTTGGATATGATGATAGATAGATCTGATAGACAGATGATAGATGATATAGATGAGAGAGAGAGAGATGATAGATATATGATAGATAGATAATAGATACATAGTTGATAGATATATGATAGATAGGTAATAGATACATAGTTGGATATGATAGATAGATAGATAGATAGATAGATAGATAGATAGATGATAGATACATAGTTGGATAGAATGATAGATGATAGAGATAATAGATAAATAGATATATGATAGGTAGATGATAGATACATAGTTGGATATGATGATAGATGATAGAGATGATAGAGAGATGATAGATGATAGATAGTAGGATGACAGGTGGATGATAAATTAAATAGATAAATGATAGATTGATAGGTAGATGGATGGATGATAAGTAGAGGATGGATGGAGGATTTCCTATAAGAATTCCCTCACAGGATTATGGAGGCTGAGAAGCCCCAGGATCTGCAGCCGGGAGGCCTGAGACCTGGAGAGCAGTGAGTCCTCCTCTGAGTCCAAGGCCGCAGCCTGAGAACATGCAGAGGTGTGGGTCCCTCTCTCAGCCTCTGGTTCAAGCCTTCCAACCTCCGCACGCCAGGGAGGGCGGCCTCCTCTACTCAGCCTGCGGACTCCAAGGTTAGTCCAGTCTCATTCAGAAGCACATTCACAGGCACTCAGAATGGTGCTTAATCCTGGCACGCCTGCCCGACAAGGTAAAACCAGCCCTCACGCTCCCTGATGCGTGCTCCCACTGCACCACCGCAGGGAGGCACACAGAGGCGGGGCCTCTCTGCTCCCAGAACCCACCTGAGACAGCAGACACCCCCTGCCTCCCTCCTGCTGCCTGCGGGGCCAGGCGGGGGCACACAGCGGGCTGGGAGAGGCGTGGGCAGTGTGTCCGTGGGTGAAGGAGCTGCGTGTTGGGACCCTGGGTGCTTTTTAAAAATATTCTTTGTAGTATTTTCTGTATTTTACAAAATGTTTAAAGTAGATTATCTTACCTATAAAATAGAAGAATGTTAATGAATGGTACAGTTTTAATGTTTAAAATGCCAATCTGTGAGACTCTGGGTTCCTTTCCTGCCAGGCTTTTTCCAGCCTGGGACCAACACAGGCATCTTTCTTTGCCACCTGACCACTTTCTGAATAGCTAAGGCTCGTTGTTCAGGGGAAATAAACAGTCTGTCTTCTAAGAACCAGACACTGGCACCTTTTCTCTCTCTGACCCTAGCAATGACCCCTAAGCAAGCAGCTGACCACACTTGGCAGAAGGGAACCGCTGGGAGCACTTCCAACCCCTGTCTGCACCGTGAGCTGGGATTCCAGACCCAGAGGTGTCCGAGGGTGAATGTCTCTAGTCCTGCTTTGTGCCCAAATGCCTTTTACACGTTCTCCCCCTCACGCCTGTGTGCCCGGGAGTGGATGTGAGTGAGCACATTTGCGTGTGCCCAGCCGACAGCGTGCACCCATAGACATGCACATGCAGCGCCGTGTTGCGTCCTCATGTGCATTGTGTGTGGCTTGTGTGTGTTTATCTGGTGGGCGGCTCCGTGTGTGTGTGTGTGTGTGTGTGTGTGTGTGTGTGTGTGTGTGCATGCACGCGCGTGCACGTATGTGCGTGTTCTGTCTTCTGTGTCTGTGTGTGCCCATTTCATACTTGGGGGAGGGCACAGGAGAAAGTACATGGCACCTGCTCTCGGGAACCTTCCAGTGTAATGAGAGAGACCAGCCAAGCCGGCCGCGGCATGCTGGCAGAGTGTGGTCCTTAGAGTGAAGTCCTGACTCAGCTGGGACGGGCGCCCACTTGGACCAGACAGGCCACGGGTTCCTCCGCATCATCACTTATGGCTGGGTCCCACCCAGTGGACAGGACCGGAATGACAGTCTCTGCTGTGGGCGAACTGTGGGCTCCAAGGAGGAGCAGCGTTAGGAGTCAGCACAGGAGGTGGCTGTGAGCTGGGGTATCCGGGAAGGCCTCCTGGGACAGGCAGGAGGGGGCTGGGCCTGGGAATCCAGTGAGAGCAGGACATGCCCATGAGGAGAAATGCCCATGAGATTATGTCTGCATCAAACCAAGTCCCACTGTTTCAAACCCAGTGAGGCGCGCCCTTTCCAAATAGCAGGGAGCCCCCTGCAGAGCCCCCAGAACCTCGCCCCAGCCCAACACACAGCCCGGCTGCTCCCAGCAGACGCTCAGCCACTCTGCCCAGCATGTGGCCAGGCCCCTGATCTGCCCACTCCACCCTGTGTTCACACTTCCATCACGATAAGCCCGCTCCCCCAGGCTGCAGGGCAGGACGAAGGGCGCCGGGACACCGACTTCTCTCAACGAGGAGGAAATAACTGTCGCAGTAAAAAGGAGAAGAGCCACGCTCTCATTTGTCTGTGAAGTCTTGTGAACAGAGAGTGTTATCAGCCATGAAATTGGCCCTGCATGCTCTCCTACGCCAGCCCTGGTGGAGGCACCCCCTTGGCCTCGGGGACCGCTCCCCAGCCCAGCCCTCCAAGCCTGACTGCCCACCGCATAAACAGCCCTGGAGAAGTGTGTTTACCTCTGCCTGGTCTTCTTCCTCTCACAAATGGGGATCCCCAGGCCAGCTCTGCAGGGGGCGGAGGGGGTGGGTCAGCGGGTGCAGGGCATGGGCAGTCTGTCTGGGCGTGGGGAGGGCAGGGCCGGAGCCAGGGCTGTGGCTGCTGGAGGGACTCGTAGGCTCACCCCGTGCACACACATGCACGCACACGCTTCGGGGCCCTGGCCTATGAGTGCACACTTCCCAGGGCTCCCCTCGGCTGGAATGTTCTGTTTCCAAGATGAATTCCGGTGGCATTCACAGAGCCAGCTGCCTGACCCAGGTGTTTCAGGATGAAGGAGCATCAGAAACATTTTCCTCCACTCCTGCCCTCACCCGGCCCAAGTGATTGCCTCTTTAAGGGAAGAAAGATTCATTTTCATTCTCCTGGTTTTCTCTCATTTTCTCTCCCTCCTTCCCTCTCTGCAGAGTCTTCGGCCGGGGATGGAGGTGGGGCAGCCAGACAGCCCCATGCACAGGGACCTCTCTGTTGTAGCCAGAGACACCGCAACACAGGAGCTGATCCACCCAGTGGGGGGCCGGGTCTACCACCCCTCAGTGCCCGAAGCTTCTTGGATCAGCATGTTCCCAGGTTCACAGGATGTGTATCCAGCCGCCCTGAGCCCACCTGCTTGCTTCTGCAGAGCCAAAGCCTGTCTCCACTGAGTGGCAACAGCTGCACACAGGGTTTAGCCTCAGACTCGCAGGTACCCTGGGTCGCCTGGCCCACAGTCCGGTCTCAGCACAGTGGGTGGGTCTCTGGGCTCTTTCCGTGCCTCTCAGGAACCAGGAGCACGCCTTTGGCCACCTGCCTCTGCCTTCCTGGCTGGCCCTGAGATGATGCAGGTCACCAGGGCCTTTCTCTAACCCATGTTCTTTGGACCCCCCAGGCCTGACCCCCACCCCTTTCCATCAGCAGATGCCATTGCCCTGTGGGTGGGGTCTGCAGCCTGCCCTTCCCTGGGGGTGAGCACAGGTTAGCGAGGCTGCCTCAGGCCCCTGCCCAGACCCCCACCTCCTGCTAACGCTCATCCACACCTGCTTCCGAAGCCCAATGCCCAAGGCCAGGTGCACACCCCCTGCTCTGGGGTGCCCCAAGCTTATCTGGCTCCTACCTACCCTACTCTCCTGAGTTTTCAGCCGACCGCCTTTCACCTTCGTACTGAAAAAGGGCCTTCTATGCCATTCTGCATTCTTCTCACTTTCCACCTTCTCCCCCCTTAGACTGTCACTGGAACGCGTTTTAGAATCTAAAAGCCAGGAGCTGCACAAATCTTACCTCCATCACAATGCCAGGCAGTTGTACAACCCAAGCTCTTTGTCCAGAAAGAGGATTGCTTTTATTAAAGTAAAAACGTTTTTTTATTGGGCGTATATGGAAGCCAGATTGACAATTTTCAAATTCCAGCTCCTCCGCCTAAGTGCTGTGCGGCCTCAGGCAGTTGGTGAACTTCTCTGTGCCTCGGTGTGCACATCTATAAAACGGTAACAATAATAATGCGGTAAAACAGTGAGGAGCTAAAAATTATCAGCCACCAAAGAATTACCCAAAAAATATAGATGGTGCCCAGCTGGTGTTACTCAGTGGTTGCACATCAATCTATGAACTGGGAGGTCACAGTTAAATTACTGGTCAGGGCACCTGCGGGCTTGATTCCCCGTTGAAGGTTTGCTTGAAGCAACTGATCGATGATTCTCTTTCATTTATGTCTCTCTATCTATCCCTCTCCCTTCCTCTCTGAAATCAATAAGAAGATATATTTTAAAATAAAAATATATATGTAAATAGCTATTGATACTTAGAAATGCAAATTACTTATCTATCTATAGTCATTATCCCAGTATATTTTATATTTATTACAAGTTAAAATAATATTTTTGATATGTTGGGCTTACCAAAACATGTTATTACAAGGATTTCACCTGCTCTTTTTATTTTTTGTAACATGGCTCTGAGAGACTTATCCTTACGTTTGTGTCTGGTATTCTATTTCCACTGGCACAGAATCCCTTGGCACAGGCAGCAAAGTCCAGGACCTACCGCGGCCCCTCTCTCCTGAGCAACTGCTGGAGAGCACTGTGCCCTAGGACCCGGGGGGTGGGGGGATCTCCGGATGTGACAGGCTGTCTGGCAGGCTCATAGCTCCATCATTCTGAGCGTCGCTTCTCTAGGAGAGGGTGACTAAAAGTACACAGCCCAGCGCCCACCTCTAGGCAGGTACATAAGGGAAGCCTCGGGGATAGGGTGAGGGAGATGAGATTTGGGAGAAGATTTCTCTAAAGAAAAACTTTTTGAAATGCTATTACATTTTTTTTCTACTTTCATCTTAAGCCAAGTGAAAGGAGCTCCATGAGAACCCCTTAGAGCTGTGGTTCTCAACCTTCCTGATGCCGCGACCCTTTAATACAGTTCCTCATCTTGTGGTGACCCCAATTTCATTGTTACAAATTGAACATAATTAAAGCATAGTGATTAATCACAAAAACAATATGTAATTATATATGTGTTTTCCGATGGTCTTAGGCGACCCCTGTGAAAGGGTCATTCGACCCCCAAAGGGGTTGCGACCCACAGGTTGAGAACCACTGCCTTAGAGAGCTTAGTATGTGTCCCCTCAGGGGACAGAGGACCAGACCTGACTCCCATCCAGCACAAATACCTAAAGATCCAAGGCCTTCTCTGTGGGCCAACTGGCGTCCTGGGGTGGGGAGCCAGAGCAGGGCCACCAGGAAACGTGTCTACCCAGAGAGCCCAGAGACCAGCTGAAGGCAAGGAGCCATGCTCAGTGGACACATGAAGTGGGTCAAGGGACATCAGTACAGGAATGGCAGTAAGAGGTCCCCAGCCCTGCTGCTTGATGCATAGGGTACAGGCCCCCAAAGAGCCACTTGGACAGGGCTCTTCAGCCACCCCGAGAGCTGGCCCGGCCCCCAGATAGTGTTATGTCCTCTCAGGGCGGCGGTGCCACGGTGGAGTCCAGGCAGCACACTGACACACACACGTGTCTGGTTTTAGACTCTCCAGAAAGTGGATTTGAAATCAAGTGGCAGGTCAGGACACAATGGCAGAGTGCTTGCTGCTACTGGCAGTGAGGAGGAAGAAAAGGAGAGAGAGTTGACAAATACTAAGAAAGTGCTAGAAGGGGGGTTGTTTATTGATCAGCCCTGAGGGCTAAAGGAGGAGGTGGGGCCACGTGCCAGGCTCTGGCTTTGGGAGCCTGGTGTCCGATGGATCCATTGACAGAGAGAAAATGCTGACAAAGGATGTGGGGTTGGGGGGGCGGGGGGAGATGAGCTCAGTGGTGATGGGTTAAGGTCAGAATCCAGGTATGTCCAGTAGATATTTGCACGGTTAAATATGAAGTTTAGGAGGGAGCAGTCAATGATCATAATAAACAGCACTTAATGAGTGCTTACGAAATGCCAGGTAGCACGGTAAGAACTTTCATCTACTCTAGTACTACCCGCTTTTTACAGATGAAAAAACTGAGGCACAGAGAGGTTGTGACCCCAGCTTGTAACCACTATGCTATGCTCCCATCTAAGAGGGACAAAGGCCAAGGCAGCGTAGGTGGAGGGACGAGAGTGGCCTATTCCACAAGCAGGAGGCCACTGGCGTGGCCAGAGACGTTTTAGTGGGAGACGTCAGGTGTCACCTGCAATGTGCATAGGAAATGATGGGAGAAGAGAAACCCCACAGCTGTGAAATGGAGACCAGACACAGGGCATTAGCTGGCGAAAGTTGAGTCAGAGTGGAGTTTTCTTAATATTAGTGGACGAGTGGATTTAAATGTGTTGAGAAGGGACCAACACAAAGAGGTCAGAGTATACAGGAGAAGGTATGGAGTCAATGGAGTCAAATCCCCCAGGAGGCAGTAAGGTGGAGGGGTTGGCCCTGAGCGATAATAGGTGGTCCCTGCTGAGGGACAAAGGAGGAGGGAGGAAGATGGGAAGGGTAGGGACCAAAGCAGGATACAGGTCAATTTGTTAACTTGCCGGGGAAGAGCAGGAAATTCCGTCTGATAAAGTCTTCCAGTTACTTCAGCAGCTGAGATGAGGGAGTAGCATGAAGAACTGAGAGGTGCATGCTACAAAAGATGTTAAATGGTCACCATGGTAATGTAATTGCACAGAAATTCAATTTATGGAACACGACCCTTTCTGCTTTCTGTCCATCCACTTTCTTCCTTAATCATTAAGCCCTTAGGACATCAGATTCTGGACAGAATCAAACAACGCCCTAGGTCTGTCGACCACAGAAACAGAGTTTTGGTCAAGCTAAAGGTAACATCTTGACTGAGAATGGGGTGTTCCTACAGACCACAGCCTCGCGAGATGGGACAGAACAACGCCATGGCTGACACCAAGATCTGACACAATGATCACTACTCCCTACCCTGATCCCAATCAATCAGTAGAGCTCACAACCCACTCCTTTAGCCATGTTTTTACAATTAATGATCTTCCCCCTTTATAACCCATCCTCTGGGAGCCATCGGACAGCCAGGTCTTTGAGCACTAACTCACCTGTGCCATTCTCTCAACTAATAAACCCTAACTTTTTTGGCTCAGACTCCTGTTTTCATTTGACTGGCTTTGATGCACACAGGCAAATGGACCTCTTTAGTCTGATAACAGTAACGGGGCGGGGAGAGTTTGCTGGCCAGAGACGCCCTACTCCTCTTCGGTGGAAGACTTTGGGCCCTGGGGGGTGGGGGTGGGGCGGAAGCCAGCAAAGAAAGCCTTTTCTTTCCTGCTCTTAGGAAGGCGAGGTCTCATGGGGAAGGGCGGCTGTGGGTCAGGAAGGTACCATCTGATCAGGAGGCCAAGTGCTGAGATGCCTCCTGATATGGACACAAAAGTTAGGTTTTTTTCATAGCTGAAAACTAACAATTAGAGTATGTAACAAAAATTACAAATAATTGTAATGTGGCAGGAAATATGATCCTATATTGGCCTCCCTCTGCCTGACCTCTCATCTGTCTGCTGGGAAAGAGAAGGGCTGAGCAGTGAGAGGAAATGATGAGAACCCCCACACTGTCACCTGGGGCCTCCTCCAAGAGCGGCCACCTCAGGCCAGTGTCCCCCTCTGCAAGGTGGCCATGTGGGCGCCTGCACAGCCCTGCCCGTCTGGGAGCTAGCCCTTGGGGACAGCTCCACAGGGCTAATTGCCAGGCCTGAGCGGCGATATCCCATAATCAAATTAATTCAATAGAGTCCATGAATTAGACTAGGACAGCCACTCATCGAGCTCCCACACAGGGTATGATCACCTCACTTCATATTCATTCATTCCAAGTCGCCGGGACTTGCCAGCAATAGGAACTATTAGTTACTATAATTTAGATCTCTTTTCCCTCCTTCCTAGAAAAATAAATTACCTAAACAAATTGAATAGAATAAACAGCTTGACTTGCAAATTATAAAGTTGCCTAGTCCAGCAGTAGAGGAGGCTGTTATTCACAATATGTCACTTCTAGATAAGTTAATAAAGAAATATAGATGAGATCCCATTTTTGGTCATCATTACCATATGCAGTACAAAGAGCTACAGGGTATTCAATTAATTCTAGACCATAATTACGGAGCAGAAGTCTCGCATATAAATCAACTTTTATTTATTTATTTATTTATTTGCCTTTCATGTAGTAAGAAATGCCATTTCCAACCCGAGTTGAGCAGAGTAACTGGCTACTGCCCAGCCACGGGGCTCAGAGGCTCCGCGAACTATGTGGGAGTTCCAACCCTGGAGGCATTTCATAAGCTCCTCACATCCGGAAAATCATAATTACCGTCTCTGCAGTCATTTCCCATTGCTTTTCAGCTGCCATCTGTCAAGATGTACTGGCCACCTAAACCTTGCGTGGCTCCTGCAGTCGCTAATTAATCCCAGAGGACAGCGCGGGCTCAGTGGAAACGCATTATTTTAGGAAGATGGGAGGAAGCCCCAGTCCTGTGTCACCGTGGAAGAGCGAAGCGGTGGAGGACATGGTCTGCGAAGTGCAAGCGAGGCACTCGCATGGAGGCCTGGCTCCTGCGGTCAGAGTGCAGGGCTCAACTGCGGCTCGGGCCTGCTGCATTCTGGGAAACCTCAGGGTGGCAGGGGCTGGTTTTACTCAGAGCTCACTTCTGGGTGTTTTTAGAAAACTGCATTTGCTGTCTCTCAGCTCAGATTCTTCCTCTCCTATCTCCAGCTCTAGGCCCCTCCCCTCCAAAAGCTGCTCCGTAGGGACACCTCTACTGACCAAGCTTTTCCGTGTCCTTTGCATGTTTCTCAGGCCTTGAACTTATGAGAATGCCTCCCCACCCCCGCACTTGTCCCCTTCTCTCTGGGACAGGACTGTGGTAGCGGGGTGTCAGGGTGTGGCGCCCACCTGCCATTTGTTCTCCTGACAGCACTTCCGCTCCTGGCATCTGAGTACTGCTCCTTCCCCACTGCCTTCCCCGCTGCTGTGCAGCAGACACAACCCAGGCTGGCCAATCAGAGGGACTGCCCTGGGGCAGGGCTGACATGTGGCCAATAAGAATATTCTGAGAGGGTCTCTATGGATAAT
>NW_006300367.1:4652453-4654853 GCF_000327345.1 Myotis davidii
AAGGCCCAGGTAAGAACCCATTGGAGTGGGGCTATGGGCCCATCTGTGCCACCTGCCTGAGGACAGTGTACGCAGAGCAAGGTGAAGCCACCAAGGGTGACACCTCTGAGAGCCACCTGTGACATCTCTGAGCCTCTGACCTGGCCACGCCTAAGCCACCTTGCCCTGGACAGCCATGTTTAGAATCCAGTACAGGCCTTGCTGCAAAGACCACATGAGTGGGTTTCTGTCCATTTCAAATTAAAAGGTCAGCCCTGGCCAGACAGTTGCCTGAGCTCTCCTCTGGACTTCTGGGCTGCCACTGTCCTCTCCCTCCAGGAAACAGCTGGGGCCTGGCAGGAATGTGGGCCTTTGAGGAAAGCCAGGGCCCCGCCCCCAGGTGGGGCCTCTGCTCCTGGGAGGGCCAGGGCTGAAGTGGAGTGGCTCCTAAGAGTGGGGTCTGACTCACACCCCCACCACAGCCTCACTTCGAGTCTGGAAAACACCAAGCCTCCCACTTATTTATACAACAGACATTATTGATCTGCTGGGCACAGAGGACCTGTCCAAAAACAAGACAGACGCAGCCCTGTCCACCAGCCCCAGACTCTGCCCAGTGCTGGAGACTGCATCCTTGCCAGTTCTTCCTGCTCCCACCCAAGACCCCACTTTCACACATATGTGCTCACACACATGCACATGCATAGCCACAGACTCACCTAATCCATGTATACACATGTACACACAGATGCACCCACTCTCAGCAGCTCCATGTTCTGGTGCGACTCCATTCCTGTCAAATGGCTCCTCCTCATCGCTTCTCTTCCTCCCTGACCAGCCCCTGCTAATCCTTCTGGAATCTTTGTGAGTCAAGCTCAGCTGTTGGCTATCCAGGATGCCTGTGTGCAGATCCCCGCCTTCCCTAACCTGGTGAAGGAAATAGACATACAAGTCCAGGAAGTGCAGAGAGTCCCAAACAAGAGGCACCCAAGAGGCCCACACCAGGAACATCATAATTAAAATGCCAAATATTAAAGACAAAGAAATCATCTTAAAAACAGCAAGAGAATGGCAGTTCGTTACCTACAAGGGAGCGCCCATACCACTGTCAGCTGACTTCTCAACAGAAACTTGCAGGCCAGCAGGGAGTGGCAAGAAATATTCAAAGTGATGAAAAGCAAGGACCTACAACCAAGATTATTCTTATCAGCAAAGCTATTATTTAGAATCAAAAGAAAGATGAAGACCTTCACAGACAAGAAAAAGCTTAAGTAGTTTACCACCAAACCGTATTATAAGAAATTTTAAATGGTCTTTTTAAGAAGAGGAAGAAAAAAACAGATTGAGAATATTAATAATAAAATGCCAATAAGTACATATCTATAAACAATTACTTTACATGCAAATGGTATCAATGCTCCAATCAAAAGACATATGGCTGCTGAATGGGTAACAAAACAAGACCTTTTCCTATGCTGTCTACAAGACTCCTTTCGGATCCAAAAACACACACAAACTGAATGTAAAGGGATAAAAAAAATATTTCATGAAAATGGAAACAAAAAAAATAGCTGGAATCTCAGTACTACCCCAGACAAAACAGACTTTAAAACCAAAACTACAACTAGAGACAACAAAAGACTCAGCAATTCCACTTCTGGGTGTTTATTCAAAGAAACCCAAACACTAAATTGAAAAGATAGGCACCCCGATGTCCATTGCAGCATTATTTACAATGGCCAAAAGATGGAAACAACCCAAGTTTCACTGAATGGATAAACAAAAAGTGGTGCATATATGGAATATGACTCAACCATAAAAAAAATAAATAAATAAATGAAACCTTGCCTCCTGCAATAACGTGATGGACCTAAAGGGCACTGAGTGACATAGTCAGACAAAGACAAACGCCAAAGGATTCCACTTCTATGTGGAATCCTATATAATAATAGACAAACATGGTAATTAACCATAGCTCTGACACGCTTCCCATTGGCTAATCAGGGCAATATGCAAATTAACTGCCAACCAAGATGGCGGCCCGCAGCCAGGCAGCTGAAGTGAAAAGGAGGCTTGCTTGCTCCAGTGAAGGAGGAAGCCAAGGTTTCCCGCCTGCAACTACCAACCTCTGAGCTTGCACTCTAAGAAACAATTTTGCAATTATAGAAGTTAAACAAAACCCAGAAACCTGCTTTCGGCCAGCCAGGCTTCAGCCAGCAGGATCACAACAGTGTTACAATTATAGAACCCAAACAAACCCAGACCCCTGCAGCTGAGGTCTCAGAGCTGGAGCCTAGCCTCAGAGCTAAAGCCAGGTCTCCTCTCCAATGACAGCCATAGAAGGTAAATAAATCCCAGAATAAACCAAACAACAACAAAAAGGAGAGGTTGGGAACCTCAGTTGCCTGCAACTTGAAAACA
>NW_006300367.1:4654876-4658427 GCF_000327345.1 Myotis davidii
CAGCAGTGTTTGGCTGTATTCTGTGCAGTGAGAAAACCTGAAGTCATTTTCAAGGTTCACCATTTCTTACTTCTTTTCAGCCAGGTCAAGTTTCTAAGCTTTCTAAGTCTCCCTTTTCTGGCTAATGAAAAGAAAATAGAATTGTACCGAGTCTCCTATCTACCTACTCCAGGACTTCTGTGAGGATCAAATGAGATGAGGCATGGGAAAACACTTCACAAACATTTGGTTAAAGTGTAAAATGTTTGCACCTGGCTGTAAAGCAAGTTGGGTTCCTGGACTGAAAAAACTGCAAGGACCTGGTGGGTGGGGGGCAGTGCTTGAGGCTGTCCGTGGTCCTGGGACCCAGATCTGTGACCCTTCCCTGCAGGGCGGCAGCTTGCACAGGGGTGGATCGGCTGGGGTTGGGCAGAGCAGGGCGCCTGGCTTCCGCTCAGCCCCAGTCACTCTGAGCAGGTGAGCAGCGCAAAGGGCCTCTGGACAGGGGAGGCAGGCCGGCAGAGGGTGGCCTGTACTCCCCTCATGGTGGTGGTGACAGCTGTGAGCGCGCCAAGCGGAGCCTGCAGGCTGAGCTGAAGTAGCACCTGCAGGCCATCAGCGCCCAGGAGTGGCTGCGCAAGATCCCCCTCCTGGCCCAGAAGGTGCAGGATCGCAGGGACTGCCACCGTGGCGGGCCAGACTGACGTCCGCCTGGCCGCACCACGGGGGTTTGTGGATCTGCAAAGCCAGAGGCCTCCCGTGTGCACATCCCTCCTGGCGTGCGAACATCCCCAGCACACTGTCACCCTCCCACGCCTGCAACAGTTACAAACCAAGGCGAGCACAAGTTCCCCCTGCCTCTCCACCATACTTCCATCAACCCAGCATGCCTAACACCCCCACAGGATGTGCACACATCCCCTCTGATGTACTCACGTCCTTTGGAGAGTGTCTGGGTGTTCTGGGTGCTGAGGATGGGCACCTGTGAGATGACAGTGAGAGGGCGGAGTGGTGATTCCCTGTTCCCACGGAGGCCAGTGCAGCTACGAGATCACCTCTGGGGGGTTAATGCAGGTGCTCAGGCAGGAGCAGGTGCAGACAGACACACCTGGTGGGCATGGGCGGCCCTTGCTGAGGTGCCTTCAGTCAGATTTCAAGATCAAGAACCCAGAGGCTGAGAGGAATTCCGTCCTCTCATTGAAACAGAGGGATAGTCGGGGCGACTGTAGAGGAGGAATGTGCACTTTGAGTGCAGCACCCATGAACGAAGGCTGCCCTGAGCCTCGCTTGCTTGGGGCCTAGCGCACTCCTGCCGGGCAGCGGGTGGCAGGACGTGCTTTTCCGAATTAATGAGAGAAAACGTTGATTCTCCTGCTGCCCACAAAGGTGGAAAGTGAAGTGGGGAGACATGTGGGGAGTGAGCGAGGTTCCCTGTCTGGGGGTTCCAAATCTGCTGTTGGTTTATTTCACCACTGACTAGAGATTTTAAGCATAAGAAAGACACAACAATGGAGCTGTTATCTATTAAAAGTGTGGGCACAAGCAGGTAGTTGGACATTCCTTGAGGGGTCTCAGATTGGAGAGGGTGAAGGCCAGACTGAGGGGCCCCTATCCCCCACCCCCACCCCAGTGCATGAATTTCATGCACCGGGCTACTAGTCTATACTAATAATAGACCAATATGTAAATTGGCCATCCCTCCATGACACCCACAGCCAATCAGGATTGAGTATGCAAATTAACCTGACAAAGATGGTGGGCCTCTGGGCAGCATGAAAAGGCAGAAGGCAGCTCCAGGCTGGAGCAAAGGGGGTGCTGGTTTGCCCTGAAGGGTGTCCTGGATCAGGGTGGGGGTCCCCACTGGGGTGCCTGGCCAGCCTGGATGAGGGGATGATGGCTGTTTGCAGCTGGTCACACTCCTTCAGAGTGGGGGTCCCCACTGGGGTCTCAGACCAAGAGCAGCTACACCTGGACTCAATGAGCTGAGGGCCCTGCAGGATCACCTGGTGTGGAGGCCCCTGCAGGAGCCTGTGCTTGGAGCCTGACACTCCTACCTGAAGGGGCTCCTGGGTGGTCTCAGATATTTGAAGCATGTGGCCTATACATGACCCTTGAATAAATGAATGAAGGGCCTCAGTGAATTAATGATTGGATGTATCAATGCCTTCTCCAAGGCCCTGGAAACACAAAGATGACTGAGGGGGTTGGGGAGCCATGGCAGGGCTGCCAGGAGAACTCCCACCAGCGGAGGGATGTGGGTGAAAAACGCAGAGATGGAGATGCCGGGTGCGAGGGAGGTTGGAGGGCGGGTGCCAGTTTGCATCGTCCAGAGGAGGCAGCCCAGGGGTCAGCGTGGGAAGCTCACCACTGTCTTTGGTCCAAACACAGCTGTCAGGCTCAAACCTTTTCTTCTCGGAGAGACCAGAGTCTTCCAAAGGCCCCAGTAACGCTCCCGCAGGGACAGGGCAGCTTCCCAGTCACGGCCTTGTGGCTGGCAGCGGAGGAAGGGGCTGAGGGCTGATGCTCCTTGGGGACCCCCCCCCGACTTGTGTGTGACAGCCGCCTGTCCCATGGGAGGACGCAGGGCAGGGGGGTGCATACTGGGTGACTCCCACACGGTGACTCCCACCAGGTAAGTCACACTGACCCACACCCCCGGTGACTCCCGTACACACCAGGATGACTCCCACGGGGTGACACCCCCTCTCCCTTCCCCCTGGGACTCAGCAGGCTCTCTGCACAGACGTTGTTTTGATGTGGTGGAGGTGCTGTCCTTTCTGGGTTCAGCTCAGTGATGGACGTGGAGACGCCACACCAGTTACCTGCTCTCGCTCAGCTGCCGCAGCCCGCGGGCTGGACCACCACATGTCCTCCTCACTTGGTCCTGGCAGCAGCTGGGAAAAGCACTGTATGAGCCCAAACTACCAGCCCCAATAAACACGCAGGTAAGAGAAGAAATCCGGGCCGAGGGTCCGAAGCCACAGGCCCTGCAGTCAGTTAGGGAGTGTTTGAAGTCCTGGGAGACTCTGTGAGGCCGATGGCGATGGTCCTGGGAGCATTCCGGCAGCCAGATCCCACAGGAAGCTGGCGGATGCAGAGTTGTGTCAGTGCCACCCGGGCCCTGGAGCCACAGCCTCTTCCCTCCCTGGACTCATCTCCCTTCCCCGGGGCCCCAGCTGTTTCATCCTGTGGGACTTGCCCAGTGGATGTCGGCTCCAGCGAGTCCTCGTTCTCAGGAAATCCCCGAATCAGTAGCGCGGGGCGGAGCCATGGCTCTGAGTTCCCCTCCTCCAGCTGAGCCTTCTCACCCTCACTTTTCCATCCGTACACGACAAGGGTGTGGGAGGATTGCGAGTGAGGTGCTGGACAGAGCAGATCCCAGGTGCTGGGGTCCAACCCCAGCAGGTCCAGGGGTCCCCAAAGGTGTGGATGGAGTCGGCGAAGAAGGAATGACATGAAGACAGCGTTCAGTTGATCAGCAGCATAGCCAGGATCTCCAGCCAAGTTCTGGTTAGGATCTCCAGCCAAGTTCTGTGTCCATGTTCTCTTGCTAGGTTCTCCAGCCAGGTTCT